>NC_056738.1:280468482-280655982 GCF_019279795.1 Protopterus annectens
GGAGGAGTTGTTGTAAGTGAGTAGACGGGGTAGGAAGAGAAAAGTATTTAGAGACACATATAGACTAGTCAGGTTTGGAGCATGGGCATAACCAGTGAGTTTTGAGGAACACTTTCAATTTGTTTTTGAAACAGGATAGTGAGGGAAGTGTAGAGAGTTCATTTGGGAGGAGATTCCAGGTTTTTCCAACTATATTAGAAAAAGGGAGTCACCAGCCTTGTTGTTTGTTTTAGTAGTACGTACTATAAGTTTCTGAGAAGACCTTAAGGATTCCAGGTTTTTATAGGGAGTGATTAGTGTGGAAAGAATAGGCGTTTTGGAAGGTTTGTAAAGAGTGTTGTGGGCTATAGTTAGTTGATGGAATTTAATTAGATTTTGAAGTTCGAGCCATCCTAGCTGCTTTAAATTAAGGCAGTGATGGGTTCTAAATGGGTTGCCTGTTGCAAATCTTGCAATGTTATTGTAGGACATTTCCAATTTGCTAAGATTATTTTTAGATAGGTTAGTAAAAATAGGTGAGGCATAAAGAAGAGAAGATATTAGATGAGTGTGTGCTATTGTGGTTCGAGCTGAAGGTAGGAGAAAGGATTTTATCCTATAGAGAGAGCCTAGCGTTTTGTTGACAGTTTTTATAGTGTTGTTAATATGGGTGTCAAAGTTCAGATTATTGTCAGTGGTGACACCTAATAGTTTGGTGGTTGGTTCAGGGGATATAATAGTTTTATTGGTAGAGTTAACTGAGAAATCCATTGGGGGGGCTTCTTAGTAGGAGAGAAAAGGAGGAGTTTAGTCTTTTTGGGGTTTAGGAGAAGGCATCTATGTGTGAACCATTGCTCAACTGTGTTAAATACTTGTTGGGTAAGATAGATAAGTTCCGGAGAGGAGAGGGCTGAGCATATCAGTGTAGAGTCATCCGCATATTGTATGCATGTAGCTTGGGGGATGGCAAGGTGAAGGTCATTGATAAATATGGAAAAAAGTAGAGGTCCAAGGATGGACCCTTGAGGGACACCCAGGTTGACGGGCAGGTGAGTTGAGAGAGACTTGTGCCAAAGTACGGCCTGTTGTCTTTTAGCAAGGTAGGACTGGAACCATTTTATGGAGAATGTATCAAGTGACAGGGATTTCAGTATTATGATGAACATTTTGTGATTTACCATGTCAAAAGCTTTAGACAGGTCAATAAATAGGGCTGAAGAGAGTTCGTTTAGATTGCGGTTTTTGTTGATACAATCTGTGAAGGAAAGAAGGGCAGTAGTAGTGCTATGTGAAGGTCTAAAACCATGCTGACAGTCCATGATTTTTGCCAGAGGTGAGAGGAGGCAATGGGGCGGTAATTGGAGAGTTCAGTGGATTGACCTCCTTTGTGGAGGGGGATAATATGGGAAATTTTCCATAAACTGGGGATATAACTTTCAGTAATAGTTCTATTGATCTGGATAGAAATGGGATAGGCAATAGCTTTGGCGGATTGTTGTAGGAATTCAGCAGGTAGTTGGTCTGCTGAGGGGGAGCATGGTTTCAGTTTCTGTAGAAGGGTTAGAATATAGGATGTTGGGATGGGTTGAAAGTGAAACATAAAATAAAATACAAAAGCTAGAGCATGGTAGTGTGGAAAGCAGAAATTTTTATTTTTATTTATTTGACATTTGTTTACTGGGAAAGTCCAATTGGGATAATATCTCATTTTCAATGGAGGCTCAGGGAGAAAAGCATAACATGGTTATGTTTAAATAAAGTTATTGTGAAACCTAATACAGAAGAATGACATATTAACTAAGTAGAAATTTAACTTCATTTCATACAGTATGAACCTATAAATGCAATGTGTAAATATTTTTACAGCTATAATAAGATGAAAAAGAACATTGTCAATACATACATTTATGGTTCATAGAGATGACATTAAACGCACTGAGTGCACTCTTTTATGCTTGTGGTGGAAGTAGAAAAGGACTAGTTCAGCCTGGCATGGTACAAGAGTAGAGCCAGGTCATTTTACAGTATTATGACCACCTTTTTACATGTATGATCAAAAGGTTTACTATCAAAATTTAGATTAAGGTTCAGGAATGCCGAATAGCAGTTGGCCAATTCCCATGTTTCTGAATGTTAATTGAGGAAGAGTCCATATCAGTGAATGCCACTGTCCATTCTCTGATATGTGCTCGATGTTATGAATAGAGATCTTGGTACAGTGTGGATTGGGAAATATATCCCTTTCCTCACTGTAGTGCAATCTCAGAGTTGGAATATATAGTTTGTAGGGGGTATAGGGGGTGGGGTGCAGCCCCCACAGGGGGTGCAGGTGGGCTTGACCCCCCCTGCTAAAATCTGAATTCCAGTGTAGGACTTCAACTTACCTTTGCACCTATATGGACATCACATTTAATATTCAAAGAAAGTGTCGAATCTGCTGAATTAATTCATTAGATTTGACATTTTCACCTACTTAATATGCAGGAATTCAACCTTGATTTTTGAAGTTTTATATATATATATATATATATATATATATATATATATATATATTTATTTCACTCAAAAAATCTGATGAAGTTCCATTTTTCTTGATTGTGAATAAAGGGAACAAAAACGCTAATTACCTTACTTTGCCTGGTGTCTGGTTCTTGCAAGGAATAGCAACCCTGTTTTGTGTGGACAGTTGTTTGTGACTACAGATTTATCTTGGATATTGGTGTATATTCTTTTAACGTCAAGACTTTGATGGTAAACTGATCAAAATATGTGTTTCAGTAAAATTATACCTTGAAATAGTTACAGTATTTTGAAGTGCAAACTATTTGTAAAATCCCACATTAGTGCTTTATAATTTTCTCCTGTTTCTCATTGTTCTTGGCAGGTAGACTTTAAATGTACTGATCAGTACATTGCAGAATGACTGAAAAGCAAAGTGAAGAGAAAATAAGGCACACTAAGTCAGCTGATCACATCATGCATATTTAAACATGAAATAATATGTAGTCCTGCAGTTGAGGTATGACACCTTTTTATCATGTTCCAGAAACAGAAGAGAAGATACCAAAATCCTCAGAGTGCATTTTCCAAACAAATAGCTGGTTTTAGGACCATGCACTAAACCTACATGTCAAAAAATGCATACTTCTCTCCTTTTGCAATCATGGCTTCCTTTGTAATGATCACATTGGTAACACAGTCATGAGAGTTGATCCAGTATTCAGAGAGCAAGGAACCTATACCAAGAAAAAAACTGCCCTTTTTTTTATGTATCCATTATTATAATGAGGTCCTTCTTCATTACATAGCTTATAAATAATGGTATGTTGTCCGGGTCCAGGAATGTAATCATTCCACTCTACTTGGCTCTCATCAGGTCAGTCACTGAATATAATGCCCAGTTCATAGGTTAATAGGTTCATAGGTTGGTACTAGGCTATCGGCCCTAAGGCCTATGCAAGCCTAGCCATAACAATTCCCTGGAAGTTTTTTCCCACAATATTTACTTCTCTGGGCCCCTGTCTAGCAGGGCGACTGACATGATCCCTGGGGTGAATTTCCTATCTCCCATCCAATCATCAAGGTTCCTTTTGAAGATGGCCAACAATGAGGTGCTCGGCTTGACATGTATGGGCAATCTATTCCAGAGTATGGGGAGTCTCTGGGTCAGGAACCTATCCCTCCAGCATGTTTTGTTCATTGTGATGATAAGGTTTAGATCCCTGGAGTGTCTGGCTCTGAGGGATTGGGATTTCTTTAAGTGGAGCATGTCCAACAGCTCAGGGTTTGACATGGTCTTGTATGTTAAGCAGAGATCACCTCTGAGTAGACGATATGCCACAGAGTATAGCTGGAGTGAGTTTTTTTAGACAGTCAGCATATGGCATCTGATTTAGGCCTGTAATTTTTTTAGTGAGGTATTTCTGTGGCCTTTCCAGCTGTTGCAGATGTCTTGTGAGGTACATACCAAAAGGGGCATTATACTCTATAATGGGTCTAATGAGGGATGAGTACAGTGGAACAATGACCTACTTTTTTCTGGATGAAAAGCCCTTAGTGATGAGTTGTGTCACATAGAAGGATTTCCTGACTGTTGTGGTGATGTGGTTATCGAAAGTGAGATCACTGTCCACTTGTGTCCCTAAGTCTCTCATCACACTTTCGATGTTTAGTGTCCTGCCACCTATGTGGTAGTTCATGGGTACATGTTTTTTTCCAAAGGGGATAACTATACATTTCTTGGCATTAAGCTTGAGCCCATGGCTCTGGCACCAGGCATCTGTTTCTGTAAGGCCCTTTTGTAGAATATCCACATCATTTGGGGATTCAATAATGGCTCCCAGTTTGCAGTCATCTGCAAACTTTGTTAGCCAGAGTCCCTTAGAGTTGGTCTGTACTTCAGAGAAGTAAATGCCAAACAAGAGTGGTCCCAGGACTGAACCCTGAAGTACTCCACTTGTCACTTGTCTGGAGCTGGATTTGGAGTTGGCTACTTTTACAGTCTGGGTTCTGTCAGTAAGCCAGTTGGCAACCCATCGAGTGACGTAGGGATTTATGCCCAGCTTAGTAAGTTTATCTATGATTCCAGAGTGGGGGGTGGTGTCAAAGGCCTTGGCGAGGTCCAGATAGGCTGTGTGGACCGCCTTACCCTCATCCACAGCTCTGGAGACCGATTCGAAGAAGTCAATCAGATTCAGGAGACAAGATCCACCCTTCACAAACCCAAACTGGGTGGGGTCCAGTGTTTGAAGGTTGCCAATGTCTTTGTTTATAAGTTCCATGATAATGCGTTCCATGCCCTTGCAGATCAGGCTTGTTAGACTGATGGGATGGTAGTTTCCAGGATCCAAGACGGATCCTCCCTTGTGGAGCGGGATAACTGTAGCTGTGCACCACTCAGTGGGCACGAAGCCTGATGTGAGGCTATGATTAAACATGACACTTAGGTGGGGTGCCAGTTCATTTTGTAGTTCATGTAGTACACAGCCTGGGATGTCATCTGGTCCCATGGATGCTATATTCTTAGTTTTGGAGAGTGCTGTTTCTACCTGTGTGGCTGTGATTATCGGAATTTGGCAATCATTTGGTATTGAGATGGGCCATTTAGGGGGTGAGAGGGTGGTGAAGTTGGCACTAAATCGATCTGCCAGTATATTGGCAATATCCTTGGGATCAGTATATTTAATGCCATTCTGTTGTAGCTCAGAGCAGATCTGAGTATTGCCATTTAGATTCTTGACATAACTATAGAATGTCTTGTGGTTGTCTTTGGAATCTTTGACAATTTTATTTTCGTAACTAGCTTTTGAGGATTTTATGAGGAATCTCACCTTCTTACTGTGGCTGGTGAGGGATTTTTTTGCATCCTGGGATTTTCCTCTTTTCTGCAACAGTTTCTTCCTTCTGTTGTATAGTTTGTTTATAGCAGGGGACCACCAGATTGGCTTCCTTTTTTTGGAGAAGAGCATCTTGGTTCTATTTGGCATGGCACGATTCATGCACGAGTGGATGTGCTCGTACAGAGCCTTAGTGTAGGATTCTGCAGTCAAACTTCCAGATCCCATCTGCATGGTTGTTGTGAAGTTTGTCACTTCTGACTTCAGTAGCATGAAGTTGGCTTTGGAGAAGTTTTTTAAGGAGGTTTCCTTACTGGGGTGTGGGGGTGGGATGTGGTTGTCAAGGGTGATTTGCTTATGGTCAGACCTGACCAATGAGGGGGTGACCACTGGTGTGGAGAATCTATCTCCCATGTTGGTAATGACCAGGTCTAGTATATTGGAGCTCCTGGTGGGACAATGGATTAGTTGATCCAGGGCGTTGGAATTTATGAATTCCAAGAACCGTTGGGAAAAGGAGTTGGCACCCGAGTAGTTTTCCCAATTAATGGTAGGGTAGCTGAAATCACCCAGTATTAAGGTGTTTGGTTGTATCTTAATATTTTCCACTATGTTTAGGAAGGTGTAGTGAGCATCTTGGTGTATGGTGGGGGATCTGTAACAAGCTACAGTTTGGATTGCAGTCTTACCTAGTGTTAGTTGCACCTGGAGAATTTCAGATGCATTGTGTTGGGCAACTAGCCTGGAGGTGTGAATATCCTTGGTGAATATGGACACTCGTCCACCTTTGGTGTTTTGGTCTTGGTTTTGTGGCTGAAAAGTGTAGTAAGAATTGTAGCCTGGTATTGCAGGGGTGCTCTCTGGAGCCTTGAACCAGGTCTCAGTCACTGCACAGATATCGATGTTTTCCATTTTCAGGAGTGCCTCGAGAGAGTGCATTTTGAAGTTTAGACTTCTAGCACTGAATAGCATTACCTTCAGATTTTGCATGCTTGTATCTGTTACGGTTGTGGTTTTATCCTTTGAACCTTGCCTAAAAAAGGCACTATAGTGGTGGCTTTAGCCAGCAACCTGAATCCCAGGGGTGACAGTTGCAGACCATCTCTGACAAAGCATCGTGGTTTGTCGATCATGTCTTCCCAGGCAGACAAGTACTGGATCCCCTTTGAATGACACCAGATGCTTAGCCAATTGTTGAAGTCAATCATTTTGTCCTTATACTGTGGTATCATTCTGGGTGAAGGCAAGATGCTACTCAGGGCTAGGGTCATACTTGCCTGGGTCACATGATCCAAGAGCTCTTCCATGACTCTTTTCATGTAGTCCAGGGAGGTACATCTCAAGTCATTCACTCCAGCATGGACAATGACAGAGTCGTATTTGTACTTGTTGTGGAGTGACTTGAGTCCATGTGTTATGTGGCGGATCTTGGCACCCAACAGGCAGCTGACTGCAATTTTCTCCTTGTTCAACCTGGTGAGTGGGACATCAGTGTGCCTGACTATAGAGTCACCTATGACTAAAGTGTTGGGTACATTGTCTTGCCTTAGGGGCTGTTGTTGGGTGGCACACTGGTCTTATGAGCAATGTGTCATTTTGGTTGTGACTGGTGTTTGTTTGTGTTTCGGCTTCGGAGGTCCTTGTTGCTTGGGCAGGTTAATGTTAAGGGCCTCCGCATATGTGGGTTTAGTGTTGCTATGTGTGGGTGTTGATGGTGTGGGTTTTGAAGGGCTTGCTAGAGTTGCTAGAGGTGTAATGCAAGTGTTAGTTAGCAGTACAGTATGTACCTGTCCAAACCCTTGAGACAAATGGTGTGACCACAATGGTTTCTCACTAAAGAAATCAAGGCACTGAATCACAGAAACTATGCAGACCACCTCAAAACATTATCTCTCTTCTCTGTATTATAGAGGATAAGAGGCAACCTCTGCCTCCCATATAAAGCCTCTGCAGAGGCTATCCTGTCAGACCTATTACACATCTACAAGTCAAATGGAAGCAGGATCACCACTCAAGAGATCTCAATCTCTTCTGTAACATGAACAGAACATGTTGGAGAGATAGGTGCTTCTGTAACATGACTAGAACATGTTGGAGGGATAGGTGTTTATATAACATGACTAGAATATGTTGGAGGGATAGGTGTTTTTGTAACATGACTAGAACATGTTGGAGGGATAGGTGTTTTTGTAACATGACTAGAACATGTTGGAGGGATAGGTGTTTCTGTAACATGACTAAAACATGCAGGAGGGATAGGTGATTCTGTAACATGATTAGAACATGTTGGAGGGATAGGTGTTTCTGTAACATGACTACAACATGTTGGAGGGATAGGTGTTTCTGTAACATGACTAGAACATGCTGGAGGGATAGGTGTTTCTGTAACACGACTAGAAAATGTTGGAGAGATAGGTGTTTCTGCAACCTGAATAGAACATTTTGGAGGGATAGGTGTTTCTCTAACATGAACAGAATATGTTGGAGGGATAGGTGTTTCTGTAACATGCATAGAGCATGTTGGAGGGATAGGTGTTTCTGTAACCTGAATAGAACATCTTGGAGGGATAGGTGTTTCTGTAACATGAACAGAACATGTTGGAGAGATAGGTGTTTCTGTATCATGAATAGAACATTTTGGAGGGATAGGTGTTTCTGTAACATGACTAGAACATGTTGGAGGGATAGGTGTTTCTGTAACATGAACAGAACATGTTGGAGAGATAGGTGTTTCTGTAACATGACTAGAACATGTTGGAGAGATAGGTGTTTCTGTAACATGAACAGAACATGTTGGAGGGATAGGTGTTTCTGTAACATGACTTAGAACATGTTGGAGGGATAGGTGTTTCTGTAACATGAACAGAACATGTTGGAGAGATAGGTGTTTCTGTAACATGACTAGAACATGTTGGAGGGATAGGTGTTTCTGTAACATGAATATAGAACATTTTGGAGGGATAGATGTTTTTGTAACATGACTAGAACATGTTGGAGGGATATTTGTTTCTGTAACATGAATAGAACATTTTAGAGGGATAGGTGTTTCTGTAACATGACTAGAACATGTTGGAAGGATAGGTGTTTCTGTAAAATGACTAGAACATGTTGGAGAGATAGGTGTTTCTATAACATGAACAGAACATGTTGGAGGGATAGGTGTTTCTGTAACATGACTTAGAACATGTTGGAGGGATAGGTGTTTCTGTAACATGAACAGAACATGTTGGAGAGATAGGTGTTTCTGTAACATGACTAGAACATGTTGGAGGGATAGGTGTTTATGTAACATGAATATAGAACATTTTGGAGGGATAGGTGTTTCTGTAACATGAACAGAACATATTGGAGAAATAGGTGTTTCAGTAACATGACTAGAATATTTTGGAGAGATAGGTGTTTCTGTAACATGAACAGAACATGTTGGAGGGATAGGTGTTTCTGTAACATGACTAGAACATGTTGGAGAGATAGGTGTTTCTGAAGCATGAAGAGAACATGTTGGAGGGATAGATGTTTCTGTAACATGAACAGAACATGTTGGAGAGATGGGTGTTTCTGTAACATGAATAGAACATGTTGGAGGGATAGGTGTTTCTGTAACATGTATAGAACATGTTGGAGAAATAGGTGTTTCTGTAACATGAATATAGAACATTTTGGAGGGATAGGTGTTTCTGTAACATGAACAGAACCTGTTGGAGAGATAGGTGTTTCTGTAACATGACTAGAATGTGTTGGAGGGATAGGTGTTTCTGTAACATGACTAGAACATGTTGGAGGGATAGGTGTTTCTGTAACATGACTAGAACATGTTGGAGAGATAGGTGTTTCTGTAACATGAATAGAACATGTTGGAGGGATAGGTGTTTCTGTAACATGAACAGAACATGTTGGAGAGATAGGTGTTTCTGTAACATGACTAGAACATGTTTGAGGGATAGCTGTTTCTGTAACCTGAATAGAACATTTTGGAGGGATAGGTGTTTCTGTAACATGAACAGAAAATGTTGGAGAGATAGGAGTATCTGTAACATGAGTAGAATATGTTGGAGGGATAGGTGTTTCTGTATCCTAAATAGAACATTTTGGAAGGATAGGTTTTTCTGTAACATGAACAGATCATGTTCAAGAGATAGGTGTTTCTGTAACATGAATAGAACATTTTGGAAGGATAGGTGTTTCTGTAACATGACTAGAACATGTTGGAGGTATAAGTGTTTCCGTAACATGACTAGAACATGTTGGAGGGATAAGTGTTTCTGTAACATGAATATAACATTTTGGAGGGATAGGTGTTTCTGTAACATGACTAGAACATTTTGGAGGGATAGGTGTTTCTGTAACATGAATAGAACATTTTGGATGGATAGGTGTTTCTGTAACATGACTAGAACATGTTGGGTGGATAGGTATTTCTGTAACATGAACAGAACATGGAGGGATAGATGTTTCTGTAACATGAACAGAACATGTTGGAGAGATAGGTGATTCTGTAACATGACTAGAACATGTTGGAGGGATAGGTGTTTCTGTAACATGACTAGAACATGTTGGAGGGATACGTATTTCTGTAACCTGAATAGAACTTTTTGGAGGGATAGTTGTTTCTGTAACATGAACAGAACATGTTGGAGAGATAGGTGTTTCTGTAACATGAATAGAACATTTTAGAGGGATAGGTATTTCTGTAACATGACTGGAACATGTTGGAGGGATAGGTGTTTCTGTAACATGAACAGAACATGTTGGAGAGACAGGTGTTTCTGTTACATGAATAGAACATTTTGAAGGGATTGGTGTTTCTGTAACATGACTAGAACATGTTGGAGGGATAGGTGTTTCTGTAAAGTGAACAGAACATGTTGAAGAGATAGGTGTTTCTGTAACATGAATAGAACATTTTGAAGGGATAGGAGTTTCTGTAACATGACTAGAACATGTTGGAGAGATGGGTGTTTTTGTAACATGAATAGAACATGTTGGAGAGATAGGTGTTTCTGCAACATGACTAGAACATGTTGGAGGGATACATGTTTCTGTAACATGAACAGAACGTATTGGAGAGATAGGTGTTTCTGTAACATGACTAGAACATGTTGGAGGGATACATATTTCTGTAACATGAACAGAACATGTTGGAGAGATAGGTGTTTCTGTAACATGACTAGAACATGTTGGAGGGATAGTTGTTTCTGTGACAGGAATAAAACATTTTAGAGGGATAGGTGTTTCTTTAACATGACTGGAACATGTTGGAGGGATAGGTGTTTCTGTAACATGAACAGAACATGTTGGAGAGACAGGTGTTTCTGTAACAATAATAGAACATTTTGGAGGGATTGGTGTTTCTGTAACATGACTAGAACATGTTGGAGGGATAGGTGTTTCTGTAACATGACTAGAACATGTTGGAGGGATAGGTGTTTCTGTAAAATGAACAGAACATGTTGGAGAGATAGGTGTTTCTGTAACATGAATAGAACATTTTGGAGGGATAGGGGTTTCTGTAACATGACTAGAACATTTTGGAGGGATAGGTGTTTCTGTAACATGACTAGAACATGTTTGAGGGATAGGTGCTTTTGTAATCTGAACAGAACATGTTGGAGAGATAGGTGTTTCTGTAACATGAATAGAACATTTTGGAGAGATAGGTGTTTCTGTAACATGACTAGAACATGTTGGAGGGATAGGTGTTTCTGTAATATGAATAGAACATTTTGGAGGGATAGGTGTTTCTGTAACATGACTGGAACATGTTGGAGGGATAGGTGTTTCTGTAACATGAACAGAACATGTTGGAGAGATAGGTGTTTCTGTAACATGAACAGAACATGTTGGAGAGATAGGTGTTTCCGTAACATGACTAAAACATGTTGGAGGGATAGGTGTTTTTGTAACATGAACAGAACATGTTGGAGAGATAGGTGTTTCTGTAACCTGAATAGAACCTGTTGGAGGGATAGGTGTGCACAACATAGAATGCCTCTGTTATTGTTCCGTCTTTCATTCCATATAAAGTGAATGGATGGGAAACTGGAAATTCATTCCTGGTTTAACACCATGTCTTTCAATGATAGGGGCAAAAAGTGAATGTCCCAAATTACCCCTTGTATGCAAAATACAAGGTTTAAAAACAACCATGGGAGTGTAAGGCTAGGCTTCTTAAGATCCTCTCAGATCAATAGCCTGTACCGCTATAAAAATTATATGCAGCAACAGATATCATATAATTTTACTTAAAAAAAGAAAGAGTGAGGAAAAAAACATGCATGGCTCTGAATTTGATTTAATTCAAACCAAAGTATTTTATTAACTAAGGTAACATCTGCAGATATTTATGACAAAGGTGCAAGATGTTAAATTATTTCCAAAGTTCAAGACTGTCACACTGACCATATTATAATTGCAAATACATACTCAACCAGTTTTGGAAACTTCCTACATGTCTTACGTTTGTAGAAATAAGAAAGTTTATTTTGTTTGTTTGTTTATTCATGTATAAATAGCAGTATTCCAGTAATTACACACTACACTTCTTAATTTGGTATAGGGTATAAAAGAACATGAAAAACAGTGCTGTAGCTATATGAAATCTGTTTTCTCTGCACATTAAAATTTTGCATTCAAAATGCTACATGAAGCTAACAGATGCATATATTTTCAAAGCATTCACCACAGTAAGAAAATCTGAATATATTCACTGTGCAATGTGGCTTCTGAACATTTATCACTAAACTATGCTTTGAAAGGGGCTGATGATATAAAATATAAAACAACTAAATTTGAACAAATTGAGTCATTCCTAATGTCTTATATTTTGGTATTTTTCCCTCATATAACATGGAATCATTTGTAGTAGAACTACAGGAAATATATCTTTCAATTTTCATGATAAAATCTTTAAGCCAGTATCTCTTCCGAGAGTTAGGAGTTTAATGGATGGTAAAAAATACTTTTTTTTTCTATTTCAAAATTCACAGTAATTTACATCTAACCAGGATTAGTGACATTTCTTCTTGGAATGATCTGCAACTATGTTAGTGATAATGTTTTGCAGTTATATTATTGTGTAAAGATTGTTCAGAAAATGAAAAGACAGTGTATGAGGGTGTGTGAGTGGGTGGAGGGTCATAAATGTTACCACAAGGTGTATACGATGTGTACATTTTTGAGTTATCTTTCTGAGTGGACAGCAAAATCAGTGTGGCAGGGCTGTTCTTGAATTTATAAAGGTTAAAACAAAGTGTATACAAATAACACAACACACACCCCAAAAAATATATTTTCATAGTTAATGTACTCCCCCTACCACAGAAACAAAAAGTTTCAGTTACTGTCCCTTGAAATACAGAATACACATTGAATACCTTTCATATCTTCCCAGTGACATGACAGCGAGGACTGGAATATGTAATTGTATAAAACTAACCAACTTTTCATGGCGATTAACGAGTAATGCACTTAAAACCACTTCTTCAGTCTTACTGACTAACTAGAATGTTTAGAACTGCTACATGGAAGGATAAAGAACTGGATTAGTTAGATAGTATATCATTTCTAACCAAGTATTCCTAAGCATCTAATCCCAACCCTGCCCAACAGCCATATATCACCACATCTACTTTCACATTCAAACCTGTGCCCACATCCTACATAAAACTGCTCTTAAACAAACTTAAACTATGCTCTTCTTCAGCTAATGACCTTCCAAGTGAGTACCTAAAAAAAGCAGCCAACAGCATTTCCTATCCTGTCTCAATCCTGAAAAATAGGACAATCCAGGAATCTCATCTTCTCTCTCTCTCTGGAAAAAGACACACATTATCCCTTTGTACAAAGGAGAAAATTCAACAGATATTAGTAACTTTAGACCTATAGTAATCTTATCTCCCCTTGCCAAAATACTTGAAAAATGTATTCGAAAACAATTGCTAGCCTATTTCTTGCAGGAACAACACTTATCCCCTACACAACATGTCTTCTGTCTTTATCAAAGTACTAGCACTGCCCTTCTAATGTATATAAATTTTTATCAATAAAGCTACAGATAATGCCAAATTAGTCTCTTTCTTATTTCTAGACATGTCTAAAGCCTTCGGCACAGTTTGTTACAGCAAACTTCTACCTCAATTGTCCTCACTAGGTTTATCTCAACTCACCCTTCTGTGGTTCAAAAGCTACTTGCCCAATAGGTATCAATCAGTAAAATGGCACTTCATGCTCCCTCCTTACCTCCCAGACACCAAAAGCGTACCACAGGGCTCTATCGTTGGTCCCCATTCTCTATAACATTTTCAACAACACCCTTTTTAGATCTACACAATAAGCCATCCTAATACAATACACAGGTGATTCATTTGTACATCTGCCAACATGCTACACCTCCAAAATTTTATTCAGGAAGCTTTAACAGCCACTGAAACATGGCTTCATAACTCATAACTCACGATCAACCCATAAAAGACCAAACTGCTACTTTTTCCCCAAATCCCTCTCTCATGAAAAAGCAACATTTAAAGTCCTGTCTCTTGGTACTACAGCCATTGTCACTTTCTCATAGCAAATTATTAGATGTGATAGTGGATAATAATTTGACATTCAACCTGCATATACAGAATTGCATAAGAAAAGCTCATAAAAACTAGTGATGCTTTACAGATCCAAACACGTTCTCTCCAACATAACTAAAACTACACTTGCCATTCTTATCTCCTCCCTACGCTTCTTTATGATGGTCCCATCCTTACTAACCTACAGGCTTCACAAAAAATTAAAACTTGAGCAATTCTATAACAAAGTTGCTAAATTTGCAGGAAATACCCCTTTTAGAACCCACCACCGTATAGCACTGAAAAGCCTAAACTGGTTAGAACTGCCTCATCAACTAACATATACACAGCTTCTCATCACGTACAAAATTATCCAGAATTCATCCACCTGTCCAGCACTAAAAACATTCTATCATGCAATCCAGTGTCCAAAAACTCCTGACTGTCTACAAACCTATCAAATCTGCTGGGCATTTTCTGTACTCTTACAAGGTTGCTAAGGCCTGGAACTCCTTACCTGTATCCATCAAGTCCACACCCCTCCCATCCATCTTTCAAAACCACTCTGAAAGAATTCCTAGCTAAAATCTGCTCTGTCTTTGCTCAAAACCAGGATAAACTATATCCCTAAATGTGATCAAGTACATTTTCAATCCTTATACCTTCTTAGTCTCCATTCTTCACTTACTTCCTTACTACTTTACTTTTATCAAATTCTCTTCTCTGAATTTCTATATAAATATACCATAATCTTGTTTTTCCCTCACTTCATATTGCAATTCCTGTTTGTATTAGACTAATTTTCCTTTAATTTCTCTATGAACTGTATAAAATGTAATTAAATATTAAATGATCGTCATATAACTTCCATTGATTCTTAACCAATATTTTATATTATGTACAATTTGCTATAATTATTTAAAATGCCGATGTTTTTGTTTTATTTTTGAAGATTGTAAAATTATTGTTCTTAAAATGTTTTATAATAATTTGGAGCTTTTCTTCAGGGCGCCTGCTGAAAATGGTATTCTACCCAGTCTGACTTTCCTGGTAACTAAATGTCAATCAATCAATAAATAAATAGTTTTGTGATGTGAAACTGTCCAGTCCTAGCTTTTGTGTACTTCAAGTGGTTCTTTTTAACTTACTTCTGATGTTGTACTACATACTGCTTTTCAAAGTTGTATTAGTTTTACAGAAAAAAAAAACAAAGTTAAAAAATTTACAAATATTACAATTTTGCAGTAAATATTTTCAGTAAAATTTGTTTTAATTTCTGTAATGACTACTATAATCAAATATTGAAATTAATGTACACAGGATCAATATATTATAAAGCTGAAACTCAATATTACTAAAAGCAAAATAAGTTAATGAAATTACCTAAAATTAATCATGCATTCCATGTCCAGTCATGGGTAGCTACTAGGTATGCATACAAGGAGACCATTGACGGGTATAATCAATTGTCACTTGTTAAGTGACTAACTCTTATTCTTACAGTAGACAAATGGAGGAAAAGGAATCAACCCTTGATAAAAGAAAACTGCTTATTTACAGATTATAGTCTTACTCCTCTGTGTTAGCTGCCAAATATAATTTTTGCTAACTACCAAAACATCCTCTAATTTAATTGCTCAACTTTATTCTCTAAGTAAGTTACATAATACTTATATAAACATATCTACATTTAGTCAAAAGTATTCTTCATACTCCTTCAAACCCTGTTATATATTTTATACCTTTACTTGTAACTGGTACATTTTTTATTCTTCCATTCACATATTCTCATAAGGCTGAGCCTGCCTTTTGGGAGAGCAGTTTCTGTATCTTTGAAATGAATTTCCATTGTTTAGCTTTGTTTGATTTGATTATAATTATTTATTATTTCTTTATTTGTCTTTGTTTAGCAGGAAAGTCTGACTATCTAAACCATTTTTACGTAGGCCTGGGGAGAAATGCTCCATTTGTTTACATTGCATTATACTAAGTTCCAGTTAAACACAGAGTAGTTACATTTCTATTTACATTTATACACAAACAGTAGTTACACTTATATATTCTAAGAATAAATGCTAGAAAGGTTTTGTTTGATTTGCTTATTTGTTTATTTTGCCTTTTCGTCTATCATAAATATTTCCCTCTTGCTCTCTTTATAAAAAAAGGTAACCGTGTTGTTATTTATTTATTTATTTATTCATTTAACATTTGCTGACTAGGAAAGTTCAACTAGGACAGAGCCTGTTTTCAGCACAGGCCCAGGGAGAAATGCTCCGGATGCATGTCTTTAGAATTTGGGAGGAAACCGGATCACCTGGAGGAAACGCACCTGAATGCATGGAAGAGATGCAGACTCCACAAAGAAGGCACCCTAGCTGAGAATTGACCTAGAGAACCTCTTGCTGTGAGGTGGCAACTGTAACCGCTATACCACTGTGCTGACTATTTTCTTTTTTATATTTCTTCCCACATTTATCTATCATTAAATAAATATCTAATTTTTGTAAATTCAAAAAACAAATGTGTTAAGTCAACACCTTTTTTCACATTTCGAACAGATTATGCCTTCATTTCTTTTTAAACATTTTGGTGTAAGAGCCCACATATAGTGTATTCGCATATGCTGAACCTATATCTATGTCCAGTTTACTACATCAAAGTATATTTTTTATGCTTTCTTCTATTCTTTTATCATGAAGTTTAATTTTCAATAATTTCACATTTTTCAATTGTTTATAGCAGTCAGTTTTGTTTTGATTTAGTCTACATAAATGACTTGTCATTTTTGTATCAGTATGTTCCATTTCCCCATTACAGCATGATATATTGGCCCTATTTTATTATTCACTTAATATCACATTTTTGTCAGCAAATGTCCTCCCTTCCCCCAGTAAAGACCAAATGCACACACGTGCATTATGATCAATTTAACCAATAATATTCAAGTACCAAACTGCAAACTTTAAGTTTTATACCGGAATGGACAGTTTTCATTATTGTCGGTTAGTATCCCCCATCCCTATTCCAGCCATCACATCCCAACAACAGGTGGTATACACGGTACCTTCTTGGATCCACCATGAATCCTGACCTGGGCTGCCCTGATTCTCCACCACTTTGGGAATATAACAAGTATGTGTTAGTCAGCAAAGGAAGGGGGAGGGGTGAAAAGAGGCTGCAAAGGCGTTCACCCATATTGATTTTGAATATTTAAGATGCATGATTAACGTTGTTTACAAGGGTGGCAGTGTGGGGGTGAGACCACTCACCACTTGGTACTGAAGGATATCTAAGCTAGTACATCCCTGCTGATGTCAGTTTGGTCTCACAAACAACAGTATTTACTCAGGCAAACATTCTATTGTCAGCAAATGACTTCCCTTCCCTCAGTAAAGGCCAGATGCAAACATATGCATTGAAACTGACTTAATGAAGAAAACAAATACAGAGAATTAGTCACTGAATTTATGTAACAGACAACATTCAAATATCAAAGTGCAAACTGCACGTTTAATAACAAAATGAAAAGGTTCCATTATCGCTGGTTGGTGTCTCATTCCCCTCCTCCTTTTCTGGCCAACTCCTCCCAACAAATTGGTGGCATTCACAGTGCCTCCTTTGTTCCATCAGGAATCCTGCCCAGACTCTCCACCTTTAAGGAATATAACTACCTATGATTCCGGAAAACAAGGGTGGATGAAATTGGGGAAGAGGCTACAAAGGCACTCACCCACCAGCATGTTCTATATGCTGCCCCCCTTTTCTGAACAAACTGTATCTTGTGTAATCAAGTGTGTAAATTATTATTATTGTTTTAGTAACTTATTCTGAACATGAAAGGCTAACTGCAAATTAAAGAAATCCCAGCTCAGGTCATTCAAGTGAATGCCATCAGTATGACAGAAATCTTGATTTGGTTCACCCAGATCAGGGAATTCTATTCCAGAGAAACAAAACTGTTAATCTGCTCATCATACCTCACAAACTCTTAGAGAAAGACATCTGGACAAAGCCATACATAATGGGAGGACAAAGGCCTAAAAATATGGACAATTTTTTAAATATTCCTCTTGAAAAATTAAAAAAGTTGCGAGAATAACAGGTTTTGCATGAGCATGAGTTTTCTGAAGAGTATGAAGTCTGAAACTCACATGTCTGTCATTATTTTCTGACTTCACATTTCAATGCCTTGCCAATGATTTGTCAAAAAAAAAACAGAACTAAATTTTATGTGGAAAGTCCAAATATTTGAAGCAAAAATCTGGATAGTTGAGAGATACACCTGCTCCGGCTTTTCTGTAGTTCAAAAAACACTGAGTAAATTCAATCACATCTGGTTTGCAGGTTTCATATTAATTTTGGTAATATGGATGACTATCCTATGTGAATAAATGGGAACTTTTAGCATAAAAAAGCTAAGTCAGTGAAGATTTTACAAGAGTACATTTTGGTATATGGGAGATGTTGCCACGCAAAAGGATCATTAGAGCATCAGGCATCTTGATGAAGATGAGAAAATTCTTGATAAATGACAACAATTGAAGTAGCGATAGACCTAAGTACTCTAGCCATTCTACTGTCCACTGAGCAGGACTGAGGCCAAGATTCCTACCATTAAATCTGATGGATACTCTGAAGTTTACTCGGCAGATAAAGGAGTGTCCTATGAGCAGCAGCAGACATGGACCTAAAAACAGAACATATAGAATACAGTCATCTAATGTAACTTAGAGGAGCATCTAATTTCCATCTACCTGTGCACTTTGTCAGCTCCACAAGTTCCCCATCTCTGGCTGAATTAGAGGCTCTCCCTATTCTAAAAGAGTTGGAATGGTAGCCCTCATGAGCAATGCTCTGGTAAACTAAACCTTTTCTTAACATCACATCGGTGTCTGAGAGTGACAAAGGCTGACCATGTGGTTGCCAGCATGCCAAATGCTGTGGTGAAACTTCACCTAAAACTTTCTGTGTTGCCATGATAAACAGGACAGGAAGCCAAGGTTTTCAATTTCCATAAGGAAATCTGATGACCAGCTCCTATTTGGTCCATTTTGGATTTTCTTAACCAAACTAACTAACACAAACTTGTTGCCACAACATTGGCTCAACACAGTGACTGGAGTAACACTAATTCTAAAGGCCCCATCATAAAGCCAGGTAAATAATGTTGCCCATAGTACCAGGGAATAGAAATCCCTAACTAACTTCATCCCCCTTAATGCCACCAGCAGCAGATGAACCCCTATGGACTTTCCCAAATCTTTGTGATCAGCATTAATGAGACTCTATCCTTTCCATAATCTATTGACAACTCAGTGATGAGCTAAATTGGGCTGGACAAAGCATCTGGCTAACCAGCCTTGTGCAGTGATTTGTATATTTAGGGAACTTGGAGAGTCTCATTACAAGCACCTATGCAGAATGTAGTGAATCATGATATCCAGTGGCCAGCACTTGTCTTTAACGGATGGAGTCAAATAAAAGATTTTAAATTTTTATAAGGCAAAAGCATAAGATCTCCTGGTGTTTCCAGCCCATGAGTTGCCCAATAATGTCAACATTATTCTTCTCCAAAGAGCCATATTTGCAGACGGACTGGTGTGGGAAAGCACTGAGCCCCTAGAGCCAGTGATCAAAGCCTGACAATTTGGAGAAAGGATAAGAAGTCAGCTATAGCATTACAAATACCAAGTACATGTTTAGCAAATAAAGTGAGAGTGATCTTCAAACAGAGTGATACAAGCTGCCTCAAAACAGACTGGATTTTCTTTGATTAGGAGGCTCTACTTAGGAGGATTTGAACAACAGCTTGATTATCAGAATTGAAAATATTTTTTTTTATTTGTAAAATTCTCTTGCCAAATATATACACTGCATCCCAAATTGGAAGGATTTCTAAGAATGTGATGTCTTTCCTAACCAGCTCAGGCCGAGAAGGCAGACACCGAGCTGAAAGCCATTTTTCCCTGAAGTAACCACCTATGCCTGTATTAGCTGCTGCATCTGTGAAAAGCTGGAGGGAGACTGAGGAAATTCAATCAGGTTATCATATCGGTTGACCTGGGGAATATGTTGCAGCAAATTAAGGAACAGCTTAACGAGCATTCGGCTCTAATACTTAAACTGTTACTGCAAGAAGCAAGCAATCCTGTCGGTTCTACTATGGGAAGCCTGGGTTTGCCACTTACCCAGGCTACGCCCAGAAATACACTGTCTACAGTAATTAATGACGATGGGGTGAATAATGGTCATTTGGTGCCGAATAGGTGTCTTGGTACAGTTAACAGTGAAGTTTGGAAGGTCAATGATTATAATTTCAATGGAGAGAATATGCGTAAAAAACTTGTATCAGATTTTACAAATAAACCGTTGAAGGAAATGTTGAAACTTTTTGAAAGAAGTCTGTTTAAACTTAAACGGACCCAGCTGGAGAACAGTTATTTAAAAAGAAACATAGAACTGGGTATGGTCCCCAAGGGCTTACGCCTGTGGAGATATCCCAATGGATGTGACAACAACGAACTAATGCTGAAAGAGTTACAGGCATTATTCTATAGGACTGGTTTTAATATCATGGAAATAATGATTAAATTTAATGAAGTGAAAATTGACGGGTTGTTGAAAGAACTGGAAGAATTAAATGATAAAATTAGTGAGGATTTGTTGTTTGAACAATATTACACTAATTATGTAAATATTATTAAGGAAGTAGATAACAGTTGTGATAATATTTACAATAAGAAGAATAAAAAAATTCAACGTGATACCAAAATTTACGCAAATGGTAACATATATCCTAAGTCTAAAAAATCTGTCAATAACCATGGTAACCAGCAAACAGAGCGTAATACAGGAAGATACAATTCGTTTGATGACGTCACTTCCTTTGGAGAACGAGAGTTAAACAACAGTATGGGTCGCGGGGATGGTAGCCCATTGGAAGACATCCCGAGAAGGTCGGAAAGGATAAAAAATCGTAAGGAGAACATGGAGAGAGAAGAATATGGTCCATTAGGAGCACGCCCTAAAAGGCAGCAGTTTTTTCAACAGGCAATGAACAATGGATGGAGGGTGTACAGATAGACGAACAGGTGGCAATGGGTGTCACATTTTGTGATAATGGAGGTTCAACTTTTAAAATTAATGGTATGAATAAGGTATTTAAGAACAGCGTTGAGAAAACAAGTGTATCATATCCTGAGGAACTTTTTTCTGAAGACATATGTGATGGTGATGTTTTTTCAGTTACAGAAAGAACGTCATGAGGTAAGGACAGATTTTAATTTTTTATTAGCTGCAGCTGGAAAAATTGGAAAATCTACAATGTCTGAAGTGAACGAACAGTTAAATAAAGAAAATTTTATGGACATTAATGTGAATCGGGACGTTGTATCTGCTGATTTCAGTTTAACTGACAGTGGATTATTAAATATGAGTATACACAATATTATTGTTGATAATATGTATGAATTTAGTGATATTAACAATGTTACAAGTGACGATGATTTAATTAACAATGTACACAACAATAATGAAAATATTTTTGATACGTATAGTGTGAATGGTTGTAAAATGAGTGGTTCAGATCTTGACAAATCTGTTGACATTTTAATGAACATAGATCATTTTGAGCAGGAATGTTCAGGTACCATTCAACTTGACAAGGAGTATAGTGTTAACACGGGGCTGAGTGGCCCCGAAATAATTGTTAACACAAGCCAGGATTTTAAAGTATATAATTATTCCAATGTTAAGTTGGGAATTGAACATGCAGACTTTTTTTCGAAGGGATTTAATTTTGTTCCCTGTAAAAAAGGCAATTTGGTTACTTCCATAATGGATTTAAAGTTATTTACTAGAAAGGTTAACCTTCAAATTTTGTTTCAGGATAATGTTACTAGTCAGGACTCACGAAGCAATATCTCTTTAAGTAAACCAAGTACGTATAATCCACCTTTAAATGGTATGGTGGCTTTGTTTGAGAAATTAAGCGAAAGGGACATTAGGAAACATTTTAAGAGATATAATCGTCAGGAACATATGAATATGACCTTTGAGGAACAGGAATTGTTAAAAAATATACAGAAAATGAAATATATTCGCATCATGAAACCCGACAAGGGTAATGGTGTGGTGATAGTGGAGAAAAGTGATTATATTTTTCACATGATGGCTATGTTAATGGAGGACTCCTATATAGAGGTCAGTTTAAATGAGATAAATATTGCTTATAGAAATATTGACTTGAGTTTGCAGGATATGTTATTTCAGGGGCAAATTTTGGAAAAAGATTACAATTTTTTAATTAATAATTATCCTCATATTAGTGGTATCTTTGGTATTCCAAAGATACACAAGGGATTGGATAATTTGAAATTTAGACCGATAGTTGATGATAAAAGAAATAAAACCTGCTTCATAAGTCAATACTTAGATCATCACTTGCAAAAAGGAATAAAAAAATTTTCTTACAAAAAAAATTTTCTTACATTTTGAAGGATTCGTGGGATTTCCTGAATAGGAAGAAGTTTTATAAGTACCAAAGTGGTAATTATTTTGTTACGGTGGATGTGTGTAATCTATTCACATCAATACCACATGAAACTGGTTTGATGTGGTTGGAAGAACAAATTTTTGAAACTAGTATGTATGAACAGGAACATATTAATTTGATGGTAAGATTAATGGAGATAGTACTCCACAATAATTATATATATTACGAAGGAAATCTCAAGCAGGTAAAAGGTGTTGCAATGGGGGCAGCATGTGCCCCCATTTACGCCAATTATGTTATGGCCTTTTGGGAAAATAATTTCATTTTCAACAGTGAATTTTATATATATATAAAATCATACCGTTGTTTTTTGGATGACATTTTTTTCATATGGGAAGGTGATGATAGTGGTTTAAAAAGGTTTTGGAATATATTAATAATACCATTTGGTTTCTAAAATTCACACATGAAATTAATTCTGAATCAGTTACTTATTTGGATGTAAGGTTAACTTTAAATAAGGATGATGGGTTGTTGAAATCCAATATATACAGAAAATCCACGTTTTCAAATTCCTATTTACAATACAGCAGCTGGCACCCTGACCATCAGAAGAAAGCCATAATTAAAGGTCAGATGGTCAGGGCGGCCAGAATGGTCAGTAATGACGGAGATTTTCTGGATGAATTATCTTTTATAGTGACCTTATTTATCAATAGGGGTTATCCAACAGAATTATGTTCTGATATATTTGATGAGGTTAAGCGAAAAAGATTAATGGGTATATACAAGGCCATTTTGAATGTAGATGGGTTAACAATTGATAATATGGAAGTTATGAGAAATCAAAATCAAAATCAAGTTAAAACCAAATTGTCATATATTATAACTTACAATGATAATATTTACCAAATACAAAGTATTTTAAATAGAAATTGGGATATTTTTAAGTTAAACAATTATATGGCGATTATTCAAAGGTAAGATTCAATATGTGTATAGGAAGGACGCATCCTTAAAAAATATATTTGAGTATAGTGATAGAAATACTTCCACAAATAGACCCAAAGGAAATTACAAATGTGGTAGATGTTCGACATGTCAACACATTAAGACTACGGGAGATAATTTTATTGTAAATGGTACATATATTAATATACATGGGCATTTCAATTGTTTCACATCTAATGTGGTTTATTTGGCTCTATGTCAGAAGTGCAATGCATTTTATGTAGGTAAGACTAGTAGACACTTCAGGGACAGAATTAAAGAGCACTTGTTGGACATTAAACATCTCAAGTCCACAAATGCCCTGGCAAGGCATATAATTGACAATATTGATCATGAATTCAAATTTTGTACAATCAATCAGGTCATGTTGGATACACAAGGTAGAATAATAGACTTGGATTTAGATGTGAGTGAATTGAAATGGCAAATACATTTAAATGCCTACAATTCACCTGGATTAAATGAATATTGTAGTATTAAGCCCCTGTTAAAACTAAAAAACATCAAGGGGCGTTGACCCATACACTGTTATATGAGGTCTGTTCAACACAACATTAACAATACTATTAAAATCGTCACATAATGTAATTTATATGCATATTTACATTTTTCATGTACAACAATAATAGTTTTAAACTTAGTAGTTTTAAATTTAGTCATTTTATTCATTATTCATTTTTTAACATAAATATATATATATTTATTTATTTATTCATTATTAGTATATTAATATATTTATTTATCATACATTATTTACACATACATATACATATATTTTTTACATTATAAGGATGTTTACATAATTAAGTTCACTTCATTTGAATTTTCACATAGTATATGCATTATTAGATGGCTTTGCAGGCCCCTTACTCTCTTTTTTAACTAACATTCAATTTAGAGATATTTATTTTGAAATGTAAATATATGTGTATTTTATAAAATGTTTAAAAGTGTGGTTGTGCTTTAAACATTTCAATGGTTAATTGTTTTATTGGAAGATTGGTTTCACTGTGGATATTTAAGTGGCTAAAGAATGCAAGGTATTATTCTGAAGAAGTCTACGGACGAAACCTAGGTAGATCGTGCTGTTTGTGATCCTGGTATTCATTGTTGGAGCTGCTCACGGTGGTTCACTTGTTTGTGATCCTGTGCAATAAACGTGGAACATTTTGGTTGTTTTCTGAGTTTCCTTCTCGTTTGGGACAACATTTTTGTGATACAACAGTTGTTGGCTTAGCTGTGAGTATTATCTGGGAAGACTGGAACTCGCATCCAGTACGCAATATTGGTGTTTTGCTTTTTGGTTCTTGGATATGGGAGATGTTGCCACGCAAAAGGATCATTAGAGCATCAGGCATCTTGTTGAAGATGAGAAAATTCTTGATAAATGACAACAATTGAAGTTGTGATAGACCTACGTACTCTAGCCATTCTACTGTCCACTGAGCAGGACTGAAGCCAAGATTCCTACCATTAAATCTGATGGATACTCTGAAGTTTACTCGGCAGATAAAGGAGTGTCCTATGAGCAGCAGCAGACATGGACCTAAAAACAGAACATATAGAATACAGTCATCTAATGTAACTTAGAGGAGCATCTAATTTCCATCTACCTGTGCACTTTGTCAGCTCCACAAGTTCCCCATCTCTGGCTGAATTAGAGGCTCTCCCTATTCTAAAAGAGTTGGAATGGTAGCCCTCATGAGCAATGCTCTGGTAAACTAAACCTTTTCTTAACATCACATCGGTGTCTGAGAGTGACAAAGGCTGACCATGTGGTTGCCAGCATGCCAAATGCTGTGGTGAAACTTCACCTAAAACTTTCTGTGTTGCCATGATAAACAGGACAGGAAGCCAAGGTTTTCAATTTCCATAAGGAAATCTGATGACCAGCTCCTATTTGGTCCATTTTGGATTTTCTTAACCAAACTAACTAACACAAACTTGTTGCCACAACATTGGCTCAACACAGTGACTGGAGTAACACTAATTCTAAAGGCCCCATCATAAAGCCAGGTAAATAATGTTGCCCATAGTACCAGGGAATAGAAATCCCTAACTGACTTCATCCCCCTTAATGCCACCAGCAGCAGATGATCCCCTATGGGCTTTCCCAAATCTTTGTGATCAGCATTAATGAGACTCTATCCTTTCCATAATCTATTGACAACTCAGTGATGAGCTAAATTGGGCTGGACAAAGCATCTGGCTAACCAGCCTTGTGCAGTGATTTGTATATTTAGGGAACTTGGAGAGTCTCATTGCAAGCACCTATGCAGAATGTAGTGAATCATGATATCCAGTGGCCAGCACTTGTCTTTAACGGATGGAGTCAAATAAAAGATTTTAAATTTTTATAAGGCAAAAGCATAAGATCTCCTGGTGTTTCCAGCCCATGAGTTGCCCAATAATGTCAACATTATTCTCCTCCAAAGAGCCATATTTGCAGACTGACTGGTGTGGGAAAGCACTGAGCCCCTAGAGCCAGTGATCAAAGCCTGACAATTTGGAGAAAGGATAAGAAGTCAGCTATAGCATTACAAATACCATGTACATGTTTAGCAAATAAAGTGAGAGTGATCTTCAAACAGAGTGATACAAGCTGCCTCAAAACAGACTGGATTTTCTTTGATTAGGAGGATCTACTTAGGAGGATTTGAACAACAGCTTGATTATCAGAATTGAAAATATTTTTTTTTTATTTGTAAAATGCTCTTGCCAAATGTATACACTGCATCCCAAATTGGGAGGATTTCTAAGAATGTGATGTCTTTCCTAACCAGCTCAGGCCGAGAAGGCAGACACCCAGCTGAAAGCCATTTTTCCCTGAAGTAACCACCTATGCCTGTATTAGCTGCTGCATCTGTGAAAAGCTGGAGGAGACTGAGGAAATTCAATCAGGTTATCATATCGGTTGACCTGGGGAATATGTTGCAGCAAATTAAGGAACAGCTTAATGAGCATTCGGCTCTAATACTTAAACTGTTACTGCAAGAAGCAAGCAATCCTGTCGGTTCTACTATGGGAAGCCTGGGTTTGCCACTTACCCAGGCTACGCCCAAAAATACACTGTCTACAGTAATTAATGATGATGGGGTGAATAATGGTCATTTGGCGCTGAATAGGCATCTTGGTACAGTTAACAGTGAAGTTTGGAAGGTCAATGATTATAATTTCAATGGAGAGAATATGCGTAAAAAACTTGTATCAGATTTTACAAATAAACCGTTGAAGGAAATGTTGAAACTTTTTGAAAGAAGTCTGTTTAAACTTAAACGGACCCAGCTGGAGAACAGTTATTTAAAAAGAAACATAGAACTGGGTATGGTCCCCAAGGGCTTACGCCTGTGGAGATATCCCAATGGATGTGACAACAACGAACTAATGCTGAAAGAGTTACATGCATTATTCAATAGGACTGGTATTAATATCATGGAAATAATTATTAAATTTAATGAAGTGAAAATTGATGGGTTGTTGAAAGAACTGGAAGAATTAAATGACAAAATTAGTGAGGATTTGTTGTTTGAACAATATTATACTAATTATGTAAATATTATTAAGGAAGTAGATAACAGTTGTGATAATATTTACAATAAGAAGAATAAAAAAATTCAACGTGATACCAAAATTTACGCAAATGGTAACATATATCCCAAGTCTAAAAAATCTGTCAATAACCATGGTAACCAGCAAACAGAGAGTAATGCAGGAAGATACAATTCGTTTGATGACGTCACTTTCTTTGGAGAATGAGAGTTAAACAACAGTATGGGTCGCGGGGATGGTAGCCCATTGGAAGACATCCCGAGAAGGTCGGAAAGGATAAAAAATCGTAAGGAGAACATGGAGAGAGAAGAATATGGTCCATTAGGAGCACGCCCTAAAAGGCAGTAGTTTTTTCAACAGGCAACGAACAATGGATGGAGGGTGTACAGATAGATGAACAGGTGGCAATGGGTGTCACATTTTGTGATAATGGAGGTTCAACTTTTAAAATTAATGGTATGAATAAGGTATTTAAGAACAGCGTTGAGAAAACAAGTGTATCATATCCTGAGGAACTTTTTTCTGAAGACATATGTGATGGTGATGTTTTTTCAGTTACAGAAAGAACGTTGCAGGTAAGGACAGATTTTAATTTTTTATTAGCTGCAGCTGGAAAAATTGGAAAATCTACAATGTCTGAAGTGAACGAACAGTTAAATAAAGAAAATTTTATGGACATTAATGTGAATCGGGACGTTGTATCTGCTGATTTCAGTTTAACTGACAGTGGATTATTAAATATGAGTATACACAATATTATTGTTGATAATATGTATGAATTTAGTGATATTAACAATGTTACAAGTGACGATGATTTAATTAACAATGTACACAACAATAATGAAAATATTTTTGATACGTATAGTGTGAATGGTTGTAAAATGAGTGGTTCAGATCTTGACAAATCTGTTGACATTTTAATGAACATAGATCATTTTGAGCAGGAATGTTCAGGTACCATTCAACTTGACAAGGAGTATAGTGTTAACACGGGGCTGAGTGGCCCCAAAATAATTAACACAAGCCAGGATTTTAAAGTATATAATTATTCCAATGTTAAGTTGGGAATTGAACATGCAGACTTTTTTCGAAGGGATTTAATTTTGTTCCCTGTAAAAAAGGCAATTTGGTTACTTCCATAATGGATTTAAAGTTATTTACTAGAAAGGTTAACCTTCAAATTTTGTTTCAGGATAATGTTACTAGTCATGACTCACAAAGCAATATCTTTTTAAGTAAACCAAGTACGTATAATCCACCTTTAAATGGTATGGTGGCTTTGTTTGAGAAATTAAGTGAAAGGGACATTAGGAAACATTTCAAGAGATATAATCATCAGGAAAATATGAATATGACCTTTGAGGAACAGGAATTGTTAAAAAATATACAGAAAATGAAATATATTCGCATTATGAAACCCGACAAGGGTAATGGTGTGGTGATAGTGGAGAAAAGTGATTATATTTTTCACATGATGGCTATGTTAATGGAGGACTCCTATATAGAGGTCAGTTTAAATGAGATAAATATTGCTTATAGAAATATTGACTTGAGTTTGCAGGATATGTTATTTCAGGGACAAATTTCGGAAAAAGATTACAATTTTTTAATTAATAATTATCCTCATATTAGTGGTATCTTTGGTATTCCAAAGATACACAAGGGATTGGATAATTTGAAATTTAGACCGATAGTTGATGGTAAAAGAAATAAAACCTGCTTCATAAGTCAATACTTAGATCATCACTTGCAAAAAGGAATAAAAAAATTTTCTTACAAAAAAAATTTTCTTACATTTTGAAGGATTCGTGGGATTTCCTGAATAGGATGAAGTTTTATAAGTACCAAAGTGGTAATTATTTTGTTATGGTGGATGTGTGTAATCTATTCACATCAATACCACATGAAACTGGTTTGATGTGGTTGGAAGAACAAATTTTTGAAACTAGTATGTATGAACAGGAACATATTAATTTGATGGTAAGATTAATGGAGATAGTACTCCACAATAATTATATATATTACGAAGGAAATTACTTCAAGCAGGTCAAAGGCATTGCAATGGGGGCAGCATGTGCCCCCATTTACGCCAATTATGTTATGGCCTTTTGGGAAAATAATTTCATTTTCAACAGTGAACATTATATATATATATAAAATCATACTGTCCTTTTTTGGATGACATTTTTTTTCATATGGGAAGGTGATGATAGTGGATTAAAAAGGTTTTGGAATATATTAATAATACCATTTGGTTTCTAAAATTCACACATGAAATTAATTCTGAATCAATTACTTATTTGGATGTAAGGTTAACTTTAAATAAGGATGACGGGTTGTTGAAATCCAATATATACAGAAAATCCACGTTTTCAAATTCCTATTTACAATACAGCAGCTGGCACTCTGACCATCAGAAGAAAGCCATAATTAAAGGCCAGATGGTCAGGGCGGCCAGAATGGTCAGTAATGACGGAGATTTTCTGGATGAATTATCTTTTATAGTGACCTTATTTATCAATAGGGGTTATCCAACAGAATTATGTTCTGATATATTTGATGAGGTTAAGCGAAAAAGATTAATGGGTATATACAAGGCCATTTTGAATGTAGATGGGTTAACAATTGACAATATGGAAGTTATGAGAAACCAAAATCTAAATCAAGTTAAAACCAAATTGTCATATATTATAACTTACAATGATAATATTTACCAAATACAAAGTATTTTAAATAGAAATTGGGATATTTTTAAGTTAAACAATGATATGGCGCGATTATTCAAAGGTAAGATTCAATATGTGTATAGGAAGGACGCATCCTTAAAAAATATATTTGAGTATAGTGATAGAAATACTTCCATAAATAGACCCAAAGGAAATTACAAATGTGGTAGATGTTCGACATGTCAACACATTAAGACTACGGGAGATAATTTTATTGTAAATGGTACATATATTAATATACATGGGCATTTCAATTGTTTCACATCTAATGTGGTTTATTTGGCTCTATGTCAGAAGTGCAATGCATTTTATGTAGGTAAGACTAGTAGACACTTCAGGGACAGAATTAAAGAGCACTTGTTGGACATTAAACATCTCAAGTCCACAAATGCCCTGGCAAGGCATATAATTGACAATATTGATCATGAATTCAAATTTTGTACAATCAATCAGGTCATGTTGGATACACAAGGTAGAATAATAGACTTGGATTTAGATGTGAGTGAATTGAAATGGCAAATACATTTAAATGCCTACAATTCACCTGGATTAAATGAATATTGTAGTATTAAGCCCCTGTTAAAACTAAAAAACATCAAGGCGTTGACCCATACACTGTTATATGAGGTCTGTTCAACACAACATTAACAATACTATTAAAATCGTCACATAATGTAATTTATATGCATATTTACATTTTTTATATACAACAATAATAGTTTTAAACTTAGTAGTTTTAAATTTAGTCATTTTATTCATTATTCATTTTTTAACATAAATATATATATATTTATTTATTTATTCATTATTAGTATATTAATATATTTATTTATCATACATTATTTACACATACATATACATATATTTATTACATTATAAGGATGTTTACATAATTAAGTTCACTTCATTTGAATTTTCACATAGTATATGCATTATTAGATGGCTTTGCAGCTCCCTTACTCTCTTTTTTAACTAACATTCAATTTAGAGATATTTATTTTGAAATGTAAATATATGTGTATTTTATAAAATGTTTAAAAGTGTGGTTGTGCTTTAAACATTTCAATGGTTAATTGTTTTATTGGAAGATTGGTTTCACAGTGGATATTTAAGTGGCTAAAGAATGCAAGGTATTATTCTGAAGAAGTCTACGGACGAAACCTAGGTAGATCGTGCTGTTTGTGATCCTGGTATTCATTGTTGGAGCTGCTCACGGTGGTTCACTTGTTTGTGATCCTGTGCAATAAACGTGGAACATTTTGGTTGTTTTCTGAGTTTCCTTCTCGTTTGGGACAACATTTTTGTGATACAACAGTTGTTGGCTTAGCTGTGAGTATTACCTGGGAAGACTGGAACTCGCATCCAGTACGCAATATTGGTGTTTTGCTTTTGGTTCTTGGATATGGGAGATGTTGCCACGCAAAAGGATCATTAGAGCATCAGGCATCTTGTTGAAGATGAGAAAATTCTTGATAAATGACAACAATTGAAGTTGTGATAGACCTACGTACTCTAGCCATTCTACTGTCCACTGAGCAGGACTGAAGCCAAGATTCCTACCATTAAATCTGATGGATACTCTGAAGTTTACTCGGCAGATAAAGGAGTGTCCTATGAGCAGCAGCAGACATGGACCTAAAAACAGAACATATAGAATACAGTCATCTAATGTAACTTAGAGGAGCATCTAATTTCCATCTACCTGTGCACTTTGTCAGCTCCACAAGTTCCCCATCTCTGGCTGAATTAGAGGCTCTCCCTATTCTAAAAGAGTTGGAATGGTAGCCCTCATGAGCAATGCTCTGGTAAACTAAACCTTTTCTTAACATCACATCGGTGTCTGAGAGTGACAAAGGCTGACCATGTGGTTGCCAGCATGCCAAATGCTGTGGTGAAACTTCACCTAAAACTTTCTGTGTTGCCATGATAAACAGGACAGGAAGCCAAGGTTTTCAATTTCCATAAGGAAATCTGATGACCAGCTCCTATTTGGTCCATTTTGGATTTTCTTAACCAAACTAACTAACACAAACTTGTTGCCACAACATTGGCTCAACACAGTGACTGGAGTAACACAAATTCTAAAGGCCCCATCATAAAGCCAGGTAAATAATGTTGCCCATAGTACCAGGGAATAGAAATCCCTAACTGACTTCATCCCCCTTAATGCCACCAGCAGCAGATGATCCCCTATGGGCTTTCCCAAATCTTTGTGATCAGCATTAATGAGACTCTATCCTTTCCATAATCTATTGACAACTCAGTGATGAGCTAAATTGGGCTGGACAAAGCATCTGGCTAACCAGCCTTGTGCAGTGATTTGTATATTTAGGGAACTTGGAGAGTCTCATTACAAGCACCTATGCAGAATGTAGTGAATCATGATATCCAGTGGCCAGCACTTGTCTTTAACGGATGGAGTCAAATAAAAGATTTTAAATTTTTATAAGGCAAAAGCATAAGATCTCCTGGTGTTTCCAGCCCATGAGTTGCCCAATAATGTCAACATTATTCTCCTCCAAAGAGCCATATTTGCAGACTGACTGGTGTGGGAAAGCACTGAGCCCCTAGAGCCAGTGATCAAAGCCTGACAATTTGGAGAAAGGATAAGAAGTCAGCTATAGCATTACAAATACCATGTACATGTTTAGCAAATAAAGTGAGAGTGATCTTCAAACAGAGTGATACAAGCTGCCTCAAAACAGACTGGATTTTCTTTGATTAGGAGGATCTACTTAGGAGGATTTGAACAACAGCTTGATTATCAGAATTGAAAATATTTTTTTTTTATTTGTAAAATGCTCTTGCCAAATGTATACACTGCATCCCAAATTGGGAGGATTTCTAAGAATGTGATGTCTTTCCTAACCAGCTCAGGCCGAGAAGGCAGACACCCAGCTGAAAGCCATTTTTCCCTGAAGTAACCACCTATGCCTGTATTAGCTGCTGCATCTGTGAAAAGCTGGAGGGAGACTGAGGAAATTCAATCAGGTTATCATATCGGTTGACCTGGGGAATATGTTGCAGCAAATTAAGGAACAGCTTAACGAGCATTCGGCTCTAATACTTAAACTGTTACTGCAAGAAGCAAGCAATCCTGTCGGTTCTACTATGGGAAGCCTGGGTTTGCCACTTACCCAGGCTACGCCCAAAAATACACTGTCTACAGTAATTAATGATGATGGGGTGAATAATGGTCATTTGGCGCTGAATAGGCATCTTGGTACAGTTAACAGTGAAGTTTGGAAGGTCAATGATTATAATTTCAATGGAGAGAATATGCGTAAAAAACTTGTATCAGATTTTACAAATAAACCGTTGAAGGAAATGTTGAAACTTTTTGAAAGAAGTCTGTTTAAACTTAAACGGACCCAGCTGGAGAACAGTTATTTAAAAAGAAACATAGAACTGGGTATGGTCCCCAAGGGCTTACGCCTGTGGAGATATCCCAATGGATGTGACAACAACGAACTAATGCTGAAAGAGTTACATGCATTATTCAATAGGACTGGTATTAATATCATGGAAATAATGATTAAATTTAATGAAGTGAAAATTGATGGGTTGTTGAAAGAACTGGAAGAATTAAATGACAAAATTAGTGAGGATTTGTTGTTTGAACAATATTATACTAATTATGTAAATATTATTAAGGAAGTAGATAACAGTTGTGATAATATTTACAATAAGAAGAATAAAAAAATTCAACGTGATACCAAAATTTACGCAAATGGTAACATATATCCTAAGTCTAAAAAATCTGTCAATAACCATGGTAACCAGCAAACAGAGAGTAATACAGGAAGATACAATTCGTTTGATGACGTCACTTCCTTTGGAGAATGAGAGTTAAACAACAGTATGGGTCGCGGGGATGGTAGCCCATTGGAAGACATCCCGAGAAGGTCGGAAAGGATAAAAAATCGTAAGGAGAACATGGAGAGAGAAGAATATGGTCCATTAGGAGCACGCCCTAAAAGGCAGCAGTTTTTTCAACAGGCAATGAACAATGGATGGAGGGTGTACAGATAGACGAACAGGTGGCAATGGGTGTCACATTTTGTGATAATGGAGGTTCAACTTTTAAAATTAATGGTATGAATAAGGTATTTAAGAACAGCGTTGAGAAAACAAGCGTATCATATCCTGAGGAACTTTTTTCTGAAGACATATGTGATGGTGATGTTTTTTCAGTTATAGAAAGAACGTCGCAGGTAAGGACAGATTTTAATTTTTTATTAGCTGCAGCTGGAAAAATTGGAAAATCTACAATGTCTGAAGTGAACGAACAGTTAAATAAAGAAAATTTTATGGACATTAATGTGAATCGGGACGTTGTATCTGCTGATTTCAGTTTAACTGACAGTGGATTATTAAATATGAGTATACACAATATTATTGTTGATAATATGTATGAATTTAGTGATATTAACAATGTTACAAGTGACGATGATTTAATTAACAATGTACACAACAATAATGAAAATATTTTTGATACGTATAGTGTGAATGGTTGTAAAATGAGTGGTTCAGATCTTGGCAAATCCGTTGACATTTTAACGAACATAGATCATTTTGAGCAGGAATGTTCAGGTACCATTCAACTTGACAAGGAGTATAGGGTTAACACGGGGCTGAGTGGCCCCAAAATAATTAACACAAGCCAGGATTTTAAAGTATATAATTATTCCAATGTTAAGTTGGGAATTGAACATGCAGACTTTTTTTCGAAGGGATTTAATTTTGTTCCCTGTAAAAAAGGCAATTTGGTTACTTCCATAATGGATTTAAAGTTATTTACTAGAAAGGTTAACCTTCAAATTTTGTTTCAGGATAATGTTACTAGTCATGACTCACGAAGCAATATCTTTTTAAGTAAACCAAGTACGTATAATCCACCTTTAAATGGTATGGTGGCTTTGTTTGAGAAATTAAGTGAAAGGGACATTAGGAAACATTTCAAGAGATATAATCGTCAGGAAAATATGAATATGACCTTTGAGGAACAGGAATTGTTAAAAAATATACAGAAAATGAAATATATTCGCATTATGAAACCCGACAAGGGTAATGGTGTGGTGATAGTGGAGAAAAGTGATTATATTTTTCACATGATGGCTATGTTAATGGAGGACTCCTATATAGAGGTCAGTTTAAATGAGATAAATATTGCTTATAGAAATATTGACTTGAGTTTGCAGGATATGTTATTTCAGGGGCAAATTTCGGAAAAAGATTACAATTTTTTAATTAATAATTATCCTCATATTAGTGGTATCTTTGGTATTCCAAAGATACACAAGGGATTGGATAATTTGAAATTTAGACCGATAGTTGATGGTAAAAGAAATAAAACCTGCTTCATAAGTCAATACTTAGATCATCACTTGCAAAAAGGAATAAAAAAATTTTCTTACAAAAAAAATTTTCTTACATTTTGAAGGATTCGTGGGATTTCCTGAATAGGATGAAGTTTTATAAGTACCAAAGTGGTAATTATTTTGTTATGGTGGATGTGTGTAATCTATTCACATCAATACCACATGAAACTGGTTTGATGTGGTTGGAAGAACAAATTTTTGAAACTAGTATGTATGAACAGGAACATATTAATTTGATGGTAAGATTAATGGAGATAGTACTCCACAATAATTATATATATTACGAAGGAAATTACTTCAAGCAGGTCAAAGGCATTGCAATGGGGGCAGCATGTGCCCCCATTTACGCCAATTATGTTATGGCCTTTTGGGAAAATAATTTCATTTTCAACAGTGAATTTTATATATATATAAAATCATACTGTCGTTTTTTGGATGACATTTTTTTCATATGGGAAGGTGATGATAGTGGTTTAAAAAGGTTTTGGAATATATTAATAATACCATTTGGTTTCTAAAATTCACACATGAAATTAATTCTGAATCAATTACTTATTTGGATGTAAGGTTAACTTTAAATAAGGATGACGGGTTGTTGAAATCCAATATATACAGAAAATCCACGTTTTCAAATTCCTATTTACAATACAGCAGCTGGCACCCTGACCATCAGAAGAAAGCCATAATTAAAGGTCAGATGGTCAGGGCGGCCAGAATGGTCAGTAATGACGGAGATTTTCTGGATGAATTATCTTTTATAGTGACCTTATTTATCAATAGGGGTTATCCAACAGAATTATGTTCTGATATATTTGATGAGGTTAAGCGAAAAAGATTAATGGGTATATACAAGGCCATTTTGAATGTAGATGGGTTAACAATTGATAATATGGAAGTTATGAGAAATCAAAATCAAAATCAAGTTAAAACCAAATTGTCATATATTATAACTTACAATGATAATATTTACCAAATACAAAGTATTTTAAATAGAAATTGGGATATTTTTAAGTTAAACAATGATATGGCGCGATTATTCAAAGGTAAGATTCAATATGTGTATAGGAAGGACGCATCCTTAAAAAATATATTTGAGTATAATGATAGAAATACTTCCACAAATAGACCCAAAGGAAATTACAAATGTGGTAGATGTTCGACATGTCAACACATTAAGACTACGGGAGATAATTTTATTGTAAATGGTACATATATTAATATACATGGGCATTTCAATTGTTTCACATCTAATGTGGTTTATTTGGCTCTATGTCAGAAGTGCAATGCATTTTATGTAGGTAAGACTAGTAGACACTTCAGGGACAGAATTAAAGAGCACTTGTTGGACATTAAACATCTCAAGTCCACAAATGCCCTGGCAAGGCATATAATTGACAATATTGATCATGAATTCAAATTTTGTACAATCAATCAGGTCATGTTGGATACACAAGGTAGAATAATAGACTTGGATTTAGATGTGAGTGAATTGAAATGGCAAATACATTTAAATGCCTACAATTCACCTGGATTAAATGAATATTGTAGTATTAAGCCCCTGTTAAAACTAAAAAACATCAAGGGGCGTTGACCCATACACTGTTATATGAGGTCTGTTCAACACAACATTAACAATACTATTAAAATCGTCACATAATGTAATTTATATGCATATTTACATTTTTTATATACAACAATAATAGTTTTAAACTTAGTAGTTTTAAATTTAGTCATTTTATTCATTATTCATTTTTTAACATAAATATATATATATTTATTTATTTATTCATTATTAGTATATCAATATATTTATTTATCATACATTATTTACACATACATATACATATATTTATTACATTATAAGGATGTTTACATAATTAAGTTCACTTCATTTGAATTTTCACATAGTATATGCATTATTAGATGGCTTTGCAGCTCCCTTACTCTCTTTTTTAACTAACATTCAATTTAGAGATATTTATTTTGAAATGTAAATATATGTGTATTTTATAAAATGTTTAAAAGTGTGGTTGTGCTTTAAACATTTCAATGGTTAATTGTTTTATTGGAAGATTGGTTTCACAGTGGATATTTAAGTGGCTAAAGAATGCAAGGTATTATTCTGAAGAAGTCTACGGACGAAACCTAGGTAGATCGTGCTGTTTGTGATCGTGGTGTTCATTGTTGGAGCTGCTCACGGCGGTTCACTTGTTTGTGATCCTGTGCAATAAATTGTGGAACATTTTGGTTGTTTTCTGAGTTTCCTTCTCGTTTGGGACAACATTTTTGTGATACAACAGTTGTTGGCTTAGCTGTGAGTATTACCTGGGAAGACTGGAACTCGCATCCAGTACGCAATATTGGTGTTTTGCTTTTTGGTTCTTGGATATGGGAGATGTTGCCACGCAAAAGGATCATTAGAGCATCAGGCATCTTGTTGAAGATGAGAAAATTCTTGATAAATGACAACAATTGAAGTTGTGATAGACCTAAGTACTCTAGCCATTCTACTGTCCACTGAGCAGGACTGAGGCCAAGATTCCTACCATTAAATCTGATGGATACTCTGAAGTTTACTCGGCAGATAAAGGAGTGTCCTATGAGCAGCAGCAGACATGGACCTAAAAACAGAACATATAGAATACAGTCATCTAATGTAACTTAGAGGAGCATCTAATTTCCATCTACCTGTGCACTTTGTCAGCTCCACAAGTTCCCCATCTCTGGCTGAATTAGAGGCTCTCCCTATTCTAAAAGAGTTGGAATGGTAGCCCTCATGAGCAATGCTCTGGTAAACTAAACCTTTTCTTAACATCACATTGGTGTCTGAGAGTAACAAAGGCTGACCATGTGGTTGCCAGCATGCCAAATGCTGTGGTGAAACTTCACCTAAAACTTTCTGTGTTGCCATGATAAACAGGACAGGAAGCCAAGGTTTTCAATTTCCATAAGGAAATCTGATGACCAGCTCCTATTTGGTCCATTTTGGATTTTCTTAACCAAACTAACTAACACAAACTTGTTGCCACAACATTGGCTCAACACAGTGACTGGAGTAACACTAATTCTAAAGGCCCCATCATAAAGCCAGGTAAATAATGTTGATCATAGTACCAGGGAATAGAAATCCCTAACTGACTTCATCCCCCTTAATGCCACCAGCAGCAGATGATCCCCTATGGGCTTTCCCAAATCTTTGTGATCAGCATTAATGAGACTCTATCCTTTCCATAATCTATTGACAACTCAGTGATGAGCTAAATTGGGCTGGACAAAGCATCTGGCTAACCAGCCTTGTGCAGTGATTTGTATATTTAGGGAACTTGGAGAGTCTCATTACAAGCACCTATGCAGAATGTAGTGACTCATGATATCCAGTGGCCAGCACTTGTCTTTAACGGATGGAGTCAAATAAAAGATTTTAAATTTTTATAAGGCAAAAGCATAAGATCTCCTGGTGTTTCCAGCCCATGAGTTGCCCAATAATGTCAACATTATTCTTCTCCAAAGAGCCATATTTGCAGACGGACTGGTGTGGGAAAGCACTGAGCCCCTAGAGCCAGTGATCAAAGCCTGACAATTTGGAGAAAGGATAAGAAGTCAGCTATAGCATTACAAATACCAAGTACATGTTTAGCAAATAAAGTGAGAGTGATCTTCAAACAGAGTGATACAAGCTGCCTCAAAACAGACTGGATTCTCTTTGATTAGGAGGCTCTACTTAGGAGGATTTGAACAACAGCTTGATAATCAGAATTGAAAATATTTTTTTTATTTGTAAAATGCTCTTGCCAAATGTATACACTGAATCCCAAATTGGGAGGATTTCTAAGAATGTGATGTCTTTCCTAACCAGCTCAGGCTGAGAAGGCAGACACCCAGCTGAAAGCCATTTTTCCCTGAAGTAACCACCTATGCCTGTATTAGCTGCTGCATCTGTGAAAAGCTGGAGGGAGACTGAGGAAATTCAATCAGGTTATCATAATGTGAAACAATTAAATTTTCCCGGAAATGTTTTCCATAAATGTAAACCGACTTTTATTCTTTATGGGGTTTTGACCCAATGATGTTTCTTATGCCCTCCTTTTAAGAGATTAGTCTAGAACCTTGTGAAGGTTCTACCTGGAGGGATTGCACTGCAGGCAATGTTAAATAAGTCCATGAGCAGCTTGATCTGATGCACTCTGGCCTTGGATCCACCCAGAAATTAATCAATAGTTAACTTCAAGTGCTGTATCCTGTCATTAGAAATTAATCAATAGTTAACTTCAAGTGCTGCATCCTGTCATTGGGCAGACTGAATGATTATCTAACAACATTGATTTATAGGGCTAAAAATTTAATGCAGTGCATCAAACCTTCCATCTTATTCTTAGTCAATGAGACCCTGAGGTGGCCACATAGGTCGATGAAACTGTCTACTCCTACTCTGGCACTTTATGAGAAAGTTGTCAAGATAATGTATTGCAGCTTGATGCATGGTCTTTTTCTGCCAACACCAGTATAAAGCTGTGCTAAATGACTCAAAAATAGTACAAGGGGTGGAACATTCGATAGGCATGGCCCAATCTTGGAAGGACAATCCCAGCCTTGGCCAATCTTGCTTTTGAATGGGCAAAGAAAGAAAAGCTGATTTTATATCAAACTTAGCAGGTGAAAAACAGACAAAACCAACACAGTTTAAAATGATAAAATCCAACCTTAATTCACATATAAACAAATGATAAGTGCTTTTACGCCTTAAAGGCACTTCATCAGATCAGAATACAGACCAAAAAAACAGATAATGTATTTATACACCTTCAAATTGATTAAAAATCACCAATTTACAAGACAGTTGGTAATAAAAAACAATTAATAATAAAAATCATGTGACCTAAATGCCAGTTTTAAGGGCACCATCTCATTTAACCAGATTGTTTATCGGCTTGCAGTCTGATGATCCATTGCACTTCTGCTACTATAGTGGCGTCGTTAAAATCACCTCCCTTTATATCCTTATATATCAATTGCAAAACCAAAAATCTAAACTTATGTGATTGTCCATATATGCTAATATGTTTAGCAAAGGCATTGGTCCATTTACCTTTCCATATATAAATAGTGTTCAAGTATACGCTCTCTTAATGATCTGTTTGTTTTGCCTACAGAAAAACGTGCAGATCATACAAAATGTAGGGAAATAAGATCTGTGCTTCTACAGGTGGCATATAAATCAAGGGTATTGGTACTGGATGCACAAAGAAATTCTTATCTGGACTAAACTTGCAAGACAGACAGGAACTACATGGAAAAGTACCAGTACTGAGCCAAAAGTCTTTTGCTGGATTTATCATGTGTATAACATAATCACCGCTTCAGTGATCTACTATTTTTAAAACAAAACCTAAGTTTTGTACCTACAAGATTTCTAATTTTATCATCTTCTTGTAGTATAGACCAATTCTTCCTTAAGATATCACAAACTGCATTTATATAATTAGAATAAGTCAAAGGTATTCTGCTATAGGTAAACTCATTCTGTGGTTCATCCAACTGTTTAGCAACATTTAAATGAGGTCTCATCCTGCCCTTTCTATCTCTAAGGATGTATCCTGATGCTTAGTGATTCCCATTTGTCAAAAGACCAGTACAAGCAGTACTACTGGATGAGAGCAAACAGCCCTATTACTGGTGGGCTCAGCCAAGAAATGAGCCAATCCAACCTTCATATTAAAATAAAGTGTAGCACTACTTACTCTCTCTCTTTGGATCTCTCTGAGAGTAGATATGATGTCATTAGTCGAATACCCTCTACATGTAAAATCATTGGCTAAAAGATGAAATTTTTTCTGCAAGCAACATTCATCATTAAGTCTAGAGAACCTGGTAAACTGACTTTTAAGTACATTTTTGTATATAAAACTAGGTTGCATACTAGTATGATGAAGTAAATGTTTCTTAACAAGGTTTCCGATATGCGTTAAACTTAACATAGCCATTAGACATTTTAGCAATGCTCGCATCTAAGAAATGAATCATATTCAAATGTAAGAAGTTGGCCATTCCTTCAATATAATGCAAATACTCATACAAATCAGATAAAGAACCTACCCATAAGAGAAGTATATCATCGAAGAAATGTTTAGAAAACTTTATATAATCAGCAAATCAATTGTTCTGTAATACAAATGTAGTTTCTCAATGGGCTAACATTGTGTTCACATAACTGTTTGCACATACAGTGCTCATGGAGACTACAACCTTCTGTAAATAACACACATCACCGAACACGAAAAAAAATTGTTCTCTAAAACTAATTCTAAAAGAGGACATAATAAATAAATCATGTTGCCTGAAAAGCAACTGTTATGAGTAAAAAACAAGCAAACACAGTCAATTCCAATGTCATTTGCTATCACTGTAAAAAGTAAACACTCATCAAAGGTCACTAGGAACTACTCAGAAATATCTCCAGAACTTAAACCACAATCTGAAAGGGATTGTAAAAAGTGTTTCATATCGCTTAGTACAGAAGGTACCATATTAAGTACAGGTCTTAATTTTTTCTCAGTGAAATGGACAAAGGTTAAGTTACCCATTTCCTCCCAGCTACTATTGGTCTTAAAGTGGGAGCATCAGGATTTTTGTGTATTTTCAGAAGGCCATGGATCACAGGAATTAAATGATGCTCAACTACAAAAAACTTATACAAATCAAATGTAATGATATTATTCATTAAAATGTCATAATGTGTAAGATGGACTTCTTTGATTAGTTTAGTAACATCATATCTACATAATTCAGCATAGGTATTGGCATCAGATAACAACTCATACATACTATTTAAATAAAAAGTCATATCCATTATGACGATAGCTCCACCTTTATCTGTTGGTCTAATCTGCAAAGAGTACATTTGCTGAAGTTCTTTCCATCTCTGTGAGATTAAAAAATGTATTCCTGTGCTTCACAATGTGTTCATAATATCAAATTCACAAGTCTTAACAAATGTCTCTAAAGAAGGATGGAGCACTGGATTAAAAGTACTGGGCTTCCTGAAGGGTGAGTGGTTGTGTCTGTGTAGAATATAAACATTCTAACATCGCATTCTTAGCAAAAAGCTTTAAGTTAAGGATCACATCGCACACATTCGAACATGTGGCAAGAATAAACAAAAGACCTCTCTCAAGGACTGAAGTCTGAACAGATGTCAGTGACACAGACGAGATATTGTGAATCAGAGAGTTCCTGACCACAGTCACTACAGAACTGCAGGTGATCTCTCTGACTGGCATTTAGTTTGCACCACTTCCTTCCCCTGCTTTCCTGGATCTCTCTTCATATTTTAAAGGTAAAGGTAGTCAGAAAAGCCAAGGCTGATGAAGCTGCTGCTATAGCAAATGTCTTCTTACAAACAACAGGTGTATTAGAACCATTGTCGCATTCTACTTTAGAGACTGTCTTAGTCAGACATTCAGGGCCAGAGGTGAGTGTATTGCTGGAAACAGTATCATTTACATTGGAAGGCCCCTCACCACAATCATCATTACCAGGGGAACTTCTATTGCCATTCATATGGCTGGTCTGTTCACGATCTCTGCTAGGAAAAAATGGTTTCCCCTTTTAAATCACTGAAGTCATGCTTTAACGTCTTAGATTTCAAGTTCTGTAACCTCGGCTCATAAACTCATACATTGCTATACATCTCCTCTATAGTGCATTAATGAGTTTCTAGTTTATACTTCTCATTAACGCTGTTCTGTAATAGGCTAATCTCATTCACTAATGCAACGTCCATCTACAGTTGCATATACGCATAACCAATATCAAGATTTAACATCTACCAGTGTTTTAATAACTCAGGAAAAGTATTACCATAAGTCGGCATCTTGAGTATACTTAGTTCTCTAGGTATAATCTTATAATTTAAACAGGCTTCTAGATGTAACCTCTGCCACTAAAGATGCTTTAACCAATAAAACGTGTTCTCAAGATCTTTCAAAGAACCACAGAAAGAGTCCATATCCAGATATTCTGCTTCCATACCACTCCAGTCATCAGTGATACAGCTCAGAGTCAGCAAAGGATTAAATCCACTTGTAGCATGCAATGTAGATGGTCACTGCTATTCCCCACATCATTAGGGACATAATCAAGTTCAAAATCAGTCCCCTCAGAGAGACTAGGTAGTGCTAAACCTTATTTTAATATAAATGACTGGATTGACTGATTTATCGGCTGAGCTCACCAGTAATAGGGCTGTTGATCATTTTAGTGATGGCGTGGTTTGTGCTCAGGTAGTGTCTGAGACCTCATCCAATAGTACTGCTTATATAGGTCTTTTGACAAATAGGATTCACAAAGCATTGGGATACATCTGGACAGAGAGAGGGGACAAGATGAGACCTCATTTAAATATTGCTAATTGATTGGATGAAACACTGAATGGTTTTACCTATACCAGAACACTGTTGACATATTCTAGTGATTTAAATGTAGTTTGTGATATCTTAAAGAAGAATTGGTCTATACTACAAGTAGATGATAAAATTAGAAATCTTACAGGTAGAAAACCTAGGTATTGTTTTAAAAATAGTAGGCTGTTGAAGTGGTGATTATGTTATATACCTAATGCTGAGGGATAACCAAGCTGTACATACCACAGTGATGTCAGTTCAGTCTCACAGACGATACTGTTTACTCAGCAAAAGACTATCAGCATGGACCGACTGGTACTTTTCCGTGTGGTTCCTGCACATCTTGCAAATTTATTTCAGATAGGAATTTCTTTGTGCTTCCAGACACCAATATGTTATACCCCTGATTTATATGCCACCTGCAGAAGTACAAATCTTATTTACCTAGCGTTTTGTATGATCTGCATGTTTTTCTGTAGGCAAAACAAATAGATCATTAAGAGACCGTATACTTGAACACTCCAGTGATATATGGAAACATAAATGACCAATGCCATAGCTAAACATATTAGCATATATGGACAATCACATAAGTTTAGATTTTTGGTTTTGCAATTGATACATAAGGATATAAGGGGAGGTGATTTTAACAACACCACAGAAGTAGCTGAAATGCAATGGATCATCAGACTGTAAGCAGATAAACGATCTGGGTTAAATCAGATGGTGCCCATAAAATTGGGGCTTAGGTCATGTGACTTATTATTAATTGTTTTTTTTTTTTTTTACCAACTGTCTTTTAAATTGGTGATTTTAATCAATTAGAAGGTATATAAACATGCTATCTGTTTTTTGGTATAGATTTTGATCTGATGAAGCACATTTAAGGAGTGAAACTGCATATCAATTGTTTAGATGTGAATTAAAGTCAGATTTTATTGTTTTAAGCCATGTTGTTTTGGTGTGTTTTTCACCTGCTTTTTTACTTTTTACTTTTTTATTTTTATCTTTTTGCGGACCTACCTTCATTCATGTTGCTGCTTTTGAGTATGACTTACTCAACCAAGGCTCACTAAAATTCCTAATAATATCTCCTACATCACTGAGAGTGGCACATTTTATCATCGTGTCATCTTTCAAGATAAAGTTTAACTGATGACCAAGCTGAGGAGATAGTTTATGTGAAATTCAACTTATTTTTTATTTGTAACTACTGTATTATTAAATCATTTCTAGTCTATATTGTAGCTGGGCAAGAGCAGCCACCAAGGAAACTCAGCCCCCATTTAAAAATAACAGCATTTATGATGCACTTTCAAAACTATGCTCAGAAATGGTAAAAGGGGAACAATCAATGTCAAGTAATTTACCCAACTTGCTCAACTACTCACTATATAGGAATGTGACAAATTATTTATAATTCCATTTTTTCATATGTATTAAAGATGACCCATGACTCTACTTGGGATCAGTCCAGTTGAAATAAATCAGGAAGAGGAGGAGCATAATACTACAAAATAAAACAAGATACTTTCTATATGACTGACCAAAGAAGATATCAATAAGGCTTGCCCCTAATGTCAACCACATTCGAGCAGGCCAGAATAATGAAAAGAAAGGTAGATGCTACCTTTAACACTACCTTCTTTGAGTGTAAATTTTTTTTTTTGTATTTTTATAACCAGTTTAGAAATGATTTACTCAACTGGTTGCAGATCAGATAAAAAAAAAATTCCTTGACAGCTGAAAAGGAGGAAACACTATGGAGAAGACGGGGTGGAAGTCGATCACCTGAGTGAACTACTCATCACCTGATGGTGGGGAATAACCAAGCTGTACATAACACAGTGATGTCAATTTGGTCTTGCAGACAATGCCATTTACTCAGGCAAACAGTCTTGTATCACGTATAACTTTCAAAAGAATACATTCTTTCTATATTTATTTGTCTGTTTGATTTTTCTCATTGTTGTTAATTTTGCTATCGATGCACCTCCCATCTTTCTTCTTGTTTTATGCCTATTAATCTAACTTGATCAATTATTATCCTATGGCATCTTTCTAAAAATTTTGGCCTGTTTTTGCATTGTTTTTCTCTGATGATATTGAGGAATTTGTAGATGGGCAGAGCGTGCTGCCATTGTATTTCTGCTTTTAATTTTTTGTTGAAAAGTAATTAGGAAAGATATGGACCAATGTCTGATATAGCCATGCTGTGATGTAGAAACAGCAAAAACAAGCACATAGGAAAATGTACATGTACAAGGTATCTATGCATAGAAGTAGAACAGTAAATTGAAAAAAATGGAAGAAGAAACTTATTTGAATGACTTGATGTAACTAATCCAGTCCAATGAAAATAGGAAAAAAGAAGATTCTTTAAAGGTTCGAGAGTAATGGGCCTGACAGAAAAGAAAAATCGCAGCAGAAACGGAGATATGATCTGACAGATAGAGATCGATATGTAGAATGAGTGGACCAGGATAATGTCAAGTGTAAGTATGACTTAGAGGATGCTGAAACTATAGAAGCCATTTTATATGGGAACTGTAACCATTGCTTAAACTGTTCAGTAATTTGTATAAGGAGAAATCTGGCACACATCATTATTGCCAACTATATCAATTCACAATCCAGTTTGGCTTGACAAAGAAAGATTGTCAGAACAGTATGTTTGACTATTTTTCAGATATACAATTCCACATACCTACATGTATATACTAGGAACTGAAACGAATGCTACTGATCCTAATGCTAGGCTAAAGAGAATGCAATCCAGCCTAATAAAAGCAAGAACTGCTTCTCCAGTGAATTGCACCAAAGTATAGAAGGAGACTCTGAAAAATGGAGAAGTCACACTTATTTTTGTTAAGGTTATTCTGTTTATTTAAGCAGTCATCTGGAATGGATGATTGCAATGATGACAAAATAAATGAGGTGCATTTTGTTAGAGAAAACTAAGTCATCATACTCAATTAGTGTATAGAGTATGATATATGTTAAGTGGTCAACATGCAGTGAAATTTTAGATACACTAAGTGATTGGTAGCATATGAAAAATGAACCTTTCCCAAACTGAGTGAAAGGCAAAGTTTGTGTATTTTTAAGGAAAATAGTTGAGTCATTAAAATGTAGCAACTTTAAAAGACTGGGGCATGTGATAAACAATCAATGATGTGAAGGACACGGTATGAGAGGAAGGGATAAAGCATCACCTATCATATGTAGGCCAAGAATATTAATAAGTGTACGAAAAGGTACCAGTATAACTTTGCATGTCAGTTTTGCCAAGCTTGGAGCACAAGTACAAAAATGAAAGGCCCTATAAGACTGTTCATTATTATAGGCAGTAAATCAGTTCAGAAGAACATACAAGAAAAATACTGGCAACAGAATTTGTTATAGAATTAGAAGAAACCAGAGCAACTATGAATGTTGATTCATTTAACAATGATATAATATGGTAACAAATGAAAGACAGTAATTCAAATAATTTACAAAAAAATGTATTAGCTCAGTTAACCATTAGCTCAACATGTTACTTGACTAACCATACCAAAACATTTTATAAGAAAAGCAGTAACATTATATTGTGGATAATTAAGTGCAGAGAAGAATGGAAGGTACTTGTTAAATCATATGTCTATACAATATTTACGGGCAAAATATTAAGACATTGTGAAAAGGAAAATGGATTACAATATTATTAAGTTAATACAGGTTCACTTACTGGCATTAACAAGTAAAAATGGAGGCCATGGGAATTGCATGAAAAAAAACATAGTTTTAGAAGGACTTGAACCTCCAGCACAAAATCGACATACCCTACCTTTGTAGGCCAGAGAGACTATACCTCAGATAATAGGGTATTTTACAAATAATCTGTTAAATAGACTCTCTTATGTGTCCTTCCCATACCTCAGAACTGTCCATAAGATTTAGGAATGCCCATGATATTGATTCAAAGTTTTGTTCAGTCCTTCCCAAAATTATTATTTTTGGAATAAATGATGGATTACAGCTGGTAAAAACTGGTAATCATTACAGTTATAAATTTAATTTACTTTAGAAAAAACATACTGACTCATATCCTTTTTTGATTACCTCACTATGTTAAGTGTGCTGTCATTTCGAAAGTGTTATTTTTTGGTTACTTTTTCCTCTAATTAATTTTTGCTTACCGCAGTGGTGCAGTGGTTAGCATTGTCGCCTCACAGCAAGAGGTTCTCCCATTCGATTCTCGGCTGGAGTGCCTTCTGTGTGGAGTCTGCATGTCCTCCCCACGGTCGAGTGATGCTAAAGACATGCAGGTAGGTGCGAGCATGAATGGACGTGCCTTCTTTGAAGGTTGGACGTTGGGCTGGCAACTTGGCACTGTAAAAATCCACTGCCAGATATGAGCGGACCAGAGTTCCACTGTGGCGACCCCTAACCGGGAAAAGCTGAAAGACAATTTTTGCTTTGCCCTTATTTTAAAGGTAAATAGTTGAGAATTATGACTCTGTGAAAAAGCTAAGTTACACTTTGAGTCTTATTATTTATTAAGGAATCTTAAACAAGATTACAAAAATGATTACCCCTATAGTTAATGCTTTCTCACAAATTGGTAAACAGTTACAAGTAGTCTCTATTCTTCTAATTTCCAATGCATTTTAATCATTCACTAAAGGATTCACAACACATTTGTGCCTTTACCTTTGAAATGCAGAAGAATGCAATTTGAAATATTTGATTAAAATACTAGAAAGAGCCTTCCCTGAATAACTTCAACAGAATTATATCAACACATTTCTTATATTCTGTCACAGGATCAAGTGATAGCTTACAGTAAGCAGCTTTCTCTGGCAATAGCTAACAGTAATCAAAATTATAAAACTGCACTGTGCAGACATATTGGCCTGGATTCAGAAAGAACCTAGCTGTGAACATAAACTGCTGCAGCAAAAAGTGCCAGAATTTGTGATTGCCAAATTCTGTGATTCAGAGTCAGATTAGCTACAACAGAAGACCTCATTTTTGGCTAATTTGCATGTCTCTGACTTAAATAATGCTAAAGCTTTGCTGCAGTAACACCTATGGTGGCCCAAGCATTGTGTTGGCAAGGCACGCCCACTTTTTCTCTCTCCCACCCCACACACACATAAACACAATCTAAAACATGCACACACACCCCCCATACACATACATGCATACACATCCCCATATCTCTCAGCTGTCTCTGATTTTACATAATGTCTATTATTTTGCTTCTTGTATTTGCCATGCCCCTCATAATGGACAAATACAGTCAGTCAATATTACCATCCTTTAGAGTTTTATACAAAAATCTGTTACTCTTTTAACTTTTTCAGTTAGAGTAATATTTTAAAAGTATTCTTCATGTCTTGTGTCACTCTCCAGAGTATTACGGCCTTTGCTCTTTATGAGGAGTTAAAAGGTATAGAAGCCAACCCCTCCCCCACACACACATTCACTGACATTCCAACAGACAGACAGATACACACACACACACACACACACACACACACACACACACACACACACACACACACACACATACACACACACACACACACACACACACACACACACACACACACACTGTACAACAAACTCTCACACACCCTCATCCAGTCACATTCACAGACACATACACCTATTCACTTACAGACACACAAATAATCACACATACTCACACACACTGTATAACAGACTCTCACAAACTCTCGCTCGATGACACTCAAAAATTTGCCCCCGCAAAAAAATAAATACACACTGTACAACAGACTCTCATAAACCCTCACCCAATCACGCACGTGCACACACACACACACACACACACACACACACACACACACACACACACACACACACACACACAGTGTACTTATCCCCTAAATAACCACCCTATGGGTGACCCCTGAAGACATACACACATACATACTCACCTGATACTATTCATAACCCCACTGACATGCTACCACACTCACAACCTCACAACCACTGCACTAAACTCCCTGACACTTGCCTGCCATGTGGTCTCTCTAACTTGATTTTCTGCAGTGTTTATTATCAAAGATGGCTAAATTAAATGATTCAAATGAGTGCTTCACTGACTTGCTCAGATGTCTTAATTCTTTACTGCAAGCATTTCCATAGATGATAATATGGCTAATTATCATATGCCACTCCCCATGGAATATTTAATTAGCAGTGCAGTAGGCCATGGAGATAACCCACCACCGTGATTCTGCAAATCATGTAGAATCACTGAGGTGGGGCTGAATTTAAAATTGGAAAGTGCTACCACCCGTGGAAAAACAGCCATGGTATGGTTTATTGATATCTGTAACCCTTTCTGAATCCCAGGGATAATATATGCAGGTAATGATCACTCTTTTAAAGTATGGGGATCTGTTCTTTTTTTAACCTTAGAAGTACTTATTACATTTGCAGTGTATTGTTATACTTAGAATGTAAGTGACAAAATCCATTATATACATATTACCCTAACCATCATGACTGCTGTTCATCAATACACAGTTCAGTTCACCTTTGCAATTATGTTTTTAAAAATACAATTTCTTTTTTAATTGTTGAAGCTACACTCCAACCCCATGGGCAGAATGGGAAGAAGGGGCTATGGACGGACGGGACCTTAGAAACATCTAGAAAGCAGCAGTTGTTTCACTGGCGGTACCCTTACAGGATCTTTTAATCACAGTGGTTTGCAAAGCACATGTTATACAGGTTATACACAAAGATTGTTTGATTTATTATTTAGTGTGTGTGTCTGCTTGTGTGTGTGTGTGTGTGTGTGTGTGTGTGTGTGTGTGTGTGTGTGTGTGTGTGTGTGTGTGTGTGTGTGTGTGTGTGTGTGTGTGTGTGTGCATGTTTGTACATCTTTTAGTGACCATAACTCTGTTAGGCTATACAGAATTATTTCTATGAGTCAATAATACTGTCAGTAAAACACAAGTTGCTAATGCTAACCAGGCAAACCACCCCCAAACACTAAAGTTTGCTGTACTGGCTGAGTCTTTTATATTAGTTCACTTGCAGTGAGCTATAAAAAAGGACAGATAAGTTATGCTGAGGATGACTCAAGTGTGGATATTCCATGATGGAATTGTCAGGAGGAGGTCTGATGGGAGAGGATGGTGGAGACGTTTCTACCTATATTTCAAGAACAAAAAACAAATAAAGGGGGACATTTCTCAGGGGCTGACACTGGTTGATTGGCTCCCCTAGTGCAGTTACAGTGATCACCCAATATCATAGCAAAGAAGAGTGGTTTGGGATATTATGATTCCTTACAGTGCAGAACCAGGATGGATGTTTGCACTACTAATCGAAAGCAATTCAGAGGCTTGTAAAGATGAAGGGGGATTGCATTAGTTTTACTAGTTTCATGACTTTTCAGGCCTTAAACTGCTGATTTCAGTGGAGCAATGTAGCTGTGTTTGAAAGTGCTAATGTCTGAAGGAGAAATAAATATGGCTTGTGAAATACTTGGATCTGTAAGAATGGATGCATACAACACTGGTCCAAATAAAGTAGACCTTGGCTGACTAAATTCATGTCATTATTTTTCAAGTCATCTGGGAAAGAATGACAGCTGAAATATTACTGTGAACAGATAATGAGTGCCTGAGCTCACTAAAAGTTATGCAGGCAAGATTCATATTTAGAAATTGTAACTCACCGAATTATAAGGGGATGCAATTAATCTAGTAAGCCATTTCTGTTGGTATCTCTACTACTTCAGAGAAATGCTTGAAAATGATCCTTCAGCCATTATTATAATAAACATTGATTTCATATTTGCTCAGGTTTTTAGTCCACTTCTCATCAGTGGAAAATTAGTCAGTAGGCAGAAAGGATCAGTTGGTCAAAAACAATTAGAAGGTCTGAGTGCTGAAATGTACCTGCAGTTGGAGACATACAAGTTTAGAACAAGTCAGGAAGATGTTTGCAAATGAGCCCCCAAGCAAACAAGGAAGAATAATCTTTCATCAAAAATGCAAAATGTTGACCCCCAGTAATCGGCACTTAGTTGAAAACAATAAATATTGATTCACAAAGGATAAAAAAATAATAAAATAAAGTGTTTTTGCTAGGGGTGGGGGCAAGGACCCCCCTACAACCCTCTAACCTCCCTGATAATTATATATGCCAATTTTGAAATTGTACTACATTGGTGCAGGGGCATACTCCTTGATCCCCACTGAACCTCAGTCTCATTTTGAAAAATCCAGTCATCTGATTTTTGATAAGCTATACCAGCTTTTTCATTTGTTGATGGAAACATACATCAATGAAAAGTACTGGTCCCACAAATAAAGATATGTGCACAAACATACAAGTCATTAAAAATCATAAGTCCAAAAATAAAAATAAAAATTTCTAGCATTCTCTGGGTGAAACCACAGTGGTGTAAAGTAAATAAATGTACACAAAAAAAGTATATGTACACCACCAGAGGTAAAACACAGCTGCAACTCAATGAGGACAAATGCTCAGCCAGTCAACGAAGTAAAAAATCCACTATTTATTCCAGCACAAATACAGGTAAGCGCTTTTGCATTGGAGCTTCATCAGACCTTTGAAAACAATAAACCTAACCTATCTTTTATACAAAACCAACCCATCTAATGAATCAATTAAATAATCAACCCTTAAAGTCACAATGAAAAATAAAAAGATACAGATAAAAACAAGATAAAAATATCACAAAGACATTGCACAAAACATTCTTAAAATATATAATCACTTTAAACCAGTATGCATTTACAAACTGCAAACTGAGGAGCAGAAACTGTCAGAGACCTTATTTACAGTCTTCTTTTCTTCAAAACTGGCTTAATAGAAGCCCTTTCATTGAGGCCACTGCCCCGATCTGCTCTTAAAAGTACAATCCACCGTGTTTCCTTATACTCAGTATGTGTAATAATATCACCTTCTCTGATACTAGGTGTGACAGCTTCAATCACCTGAAATTTAAACGTATGAGTGCACCCAAACTCAGTGACATGCTTTGCAAGTGCATTATGTGGGGACCCCTTCCTAGTGTGATAGAGATGTTCCCTCATCCTATCATGCAGGGGTCTGTTGGTTTTCCCAACATAAAATGCACCACATGCCACACACTGAGCCAGGTAAACAACATGTGGGGTCATACAATTGCTAACTCCTCTAAAATAAAAATCCCTTCCAAGATTAGGATGATGAAAAACACCAGATGAATCAATATGGCCACAAAAATTACAAGAGCCACATGCTACAGTATGGCCACGATAAAGCTTATCAACATTATTGTGTGTCCCAGAACATAGTAACCTCTTCAGGTTCTTATGATTCCTATATCGGAAACTGGGAAAACTACCTACAATATTACCAATATCATTGTCCACTAAAGGAATAAACCAATTCTGATAAAACAAGTCAGTGACTTTTCTGTAATCACTAGTATAGAAAAGTGGAATCTTGGTCTTATTGCTACTAATGGATGGAGGGAAATTGTTCATTTCTAGAGGCGGGCCAAAATAGGGACATGCCCTAGTAGACCTTAAATCAAGAAGGTCAGACCACTGTCTGCTCAACTCATCTCGGGTATAACCCCTGTCCAAAAATTTCTTCTCCAAGCTGGTAATTTCCTTCTGAAATCCTGCTGATGAGGGATTTAATCTCGATGCTCTCATACCCTGTCCCCTGATAAGATTCTTAAAAATGAAGCCTGGATGCATGCTTGACCTAAACAGGAACGCATTCCTATGGCATGTTTTCCGATAAATCCCTGCATTAATCAAGTGGTCATTCAACTTCTCAACAATAACATCCAGATAATTAATACTTTCATAAGACAGACTATAAGTGAATTTTAGACAAACAGTCAAATTGTTCATGATCCCAAAGAACCTAACAAACTGTTCAGATGTCCCTCGCCACAACAGAAACAAATCATCCACAAAACGTCGATAAAAAATGATGTGAGCTACAAAATCTGTAAGTGGAAACAGGGACTCAGATTCCCACTGGGCAAGGAGCATATTGGTGTAGCTATTGGCACATGAAGTGCCCATAGCTATGCCATGTTGTTGTAAAAACATATCTTCACCAAAGATGAATACGTTGTTATTCAAAACTGTCTCTAAAAAGAAACAAATCAAATCAATTTGCTTAGGTGAATACCCACTATGTGTCGCTAGATATTTCTGCACACAGTGTATCCCCAGCTCATTGGGTATCATTGTAAACAATGACTTAACGTCAAGCGTAACAAACACCAGATCTTTGATATCATCTAGTCCACTAACACAGTCATATAGATCTAACAAAAACTGCTTAGAATCCTTCAGCACAGTTGGATTTAAACTGATAACCGGTCGTAAAAATTTCTCCACATACAAAGACAAGGCTTCAGTAACCCACCCCCCTCCAGCAACGATAGGTCTCATAGGTGGGTTCCTAGGTTGCTTATGAACCTTCAGTAGCCCCTGGATGACCAGTATCAGGGGGTTGTTAACGTCCATAAAGGAGAAAAATTCATCAGTAAGGAGACCAGCTGTGTGGAGATCTTTAATATCATGATTTACAGAAGAAATAATCCTGTGAACATCTGACCCTCTGACAAAATAGGTTATCCTCAATTCCACCTGTTTGGCACTGCTGTGTAAATTGCCATCTACTAGTGCAAATGACAAACTTTTGAGGATATTCCTTAGCCCATAAAACTCAGTTATCAAGGTTCTCTATATCTAGCAGTCATCACTAGATCAGAAATAAATGTTGTACTGGTAAAATGCAACTGTCAGATTATTTTCCTTGGTTCATTTTTCTGAGGTATCGGCTGGTACAGCAGAACTGATACGCATACACCATATGAATTGTGATTACAAACTTACTAATGACTGGCAGAGAGTATTTTAACATTGTAACTATATTTGCACTTATTGCCACAAATACTAGAGACGCAATACAGATGATGAAGGAAAAATGTCCATACTCTAGGCTGTGCACATTTAATTATGAACAGAACACATTGCTTCTCTAAACCATTTTCAAAGGTAGAATTTATTGATTCCACTTTGAGCAAAGACCTTGATTACTGCAACTGGAGTTAAACGTAGAAGTGAGACACAAAGCTGATGTTTTAAAACACCATTAAAAAAGATTCATGAAAAGGAAGAGAGAATTCAATAGGGGTTATGTTAAATTAAGTATTAGGGACTAGAAGATAAGAACCAGCTCAATAGAAGTTGCTTGAAAATGCAATTCAGTACTTATCTTTCTCTGGATCACAATCACTTGCATCTGCACACCGTTAATGTGCACTGCAGTACTTTCTTTACATGTGTTGTCACAGTTCTTCTAACCCAGCTACTCTCGTGTCAATGTCTATTGTTTGAATGAAATCAACTTCTCTTAGAAAGGCAAGAAAGTCTGCTGAATTTTTATTTCCAGTGCCTTAACTTGCATTGCCTTTGCATATGTCCCTCTGTTTTTTTCTCTTTCTTTTTTTTTTATAGTCTCCAAGTAATTAAAATGTATAAGTGGCTGAACCTTCCTCAACTCATCTGCAGTGTTATGAATACTCAATTTTTGAAAATCTTTAATTCAAAGCTGTTTTACTAACAATAGTTTTTTTCTGTGGGCTTTTAAATGCTTACTTATGTCTTGAGGGAAATAAATACTATGAGTTCTGTGGAAAAAGTGTGATACAGACATTACTGGAGTAATGTTAGTTATGCACATTTCTTTAGAGTTGATTAATTATGCTTTGTAGTTGAGATCCATTTACATGAAGTATATTTATTTAGTTTTGCTTAGGGATGTTGCATTTACTTCACTCAAAGCGTAGTAAGACATATTGTTAATGTGCTGTAATAATCATTTATATCTCAATGCATTTTATCAGAGAAAAAAATAGGATCAAAACAAAACCTTTAGTTCTTAATTATTTCAGAATATTTATTGACTATTTTCATCTGGAGGTCTTAATACATTTTATGTAATAATATGCATAACAGCACTTTTGATGTATCTGATAATTAAGTCAGTATAAATACAATAAATTGTGAGGCTGCACTAGCACTGTCTGATGTCGCTATTTATGAAAACAGCATAAGACATGAGATTTTAGACAATGATAACAAAGTAATCGAGGGTAGTGATAAGAAACATTCGCCATACTATGGTGCAGTACTAAGCAACAAAAATATAGAGCGATTCAGCCTGATGCTTCTTAGGTATGTTTTAGGACCAGCACAGAGCTGTCATTCTGAGGAAAGGGCTGCTTAGTAAATTACAGCTAATTCATTAATGGCAGAAGTCACACTACTGAACAGTAGCAAAGTGGCTATGCTATGAGTGACCACCTTGTCATCATGACCTAAACAGTATGGTGGTGTGCCTGAGACAGTGTGCATTTACATGTGTATTGAAACATCACTTAGCTGCAACTCAGGTAAAGTGATTAGGCCATCGATGGTCAGGAAAGCTAAGTGCCAGCTAAATGAATGAAATAAGTAGAAAGAAAAGGAAAGGTGGATATTGTAAAGGAAGAAAAGGGGGAACATACACAGGATAACCTTAAAGAAAGATAGGAGGGAGGAGACAAGAAGCAGGGCAGATATGAAGGCAAGAAGCAGTATGTGTCGGAAGTAAAGTAGGCAGGGAAACAGGGACAGACAAACAAGAAAACATGACATGCAGACAAAAACAGGCAGCAGTGGAATGGACATGGGGATAACACTGGTAGTATGCAGGCATACAAAAGGAGAACAGCTGATGATGCAGTGGTTTCCACTACAAGCAGGATGTGGGAAGTAAAGAAGGTGGACACCATGATGGGAGATAGGCTGATTACAAGGGCCTGTCTGACTATCCCAAAGAAGACTCCACACAGATGTCAGTCACTTCTCTTTTCAATATTACAGGCAGGAACTACTTCTGGTGTTCCAATGGTTGGGGCAAACAAGATTTGTAACTCTATCAGCTACACCAAGCAATGCCCCATAATCCCACTGCAGGACTATAGCTGCCAATGCATGCAGCCAGCCACTGCAATTAATATTGTGGTGACCAAGGGAGAACCCCCCCCAGCCATTCTCATAGGATGAGCCTTCACCTTCCCCAGAGATGTGAACACAAAGGCTGTCATGACGTCTCCAGGACACTTTCAGTAGGTTGATCTTCATCTCCCTACAGATAGGCAGTCCTGCTAACTACTGATCACCCGTCACCAGGAGGACAGCCATCTGCTATAGACCCAAGTGGCCACTGTCCCTCACCACATCTCTATCTGTAGAAGAGGGAGACAGAGGTGCATGTCTGTTACAAATAGAATTTCAGTTTACACAGTATAGACACGGGCATAGTATATATACCCACAAAACTGTACACTCATTCCAACCTTCTTAGAAAAACATCACTGTTGAATTCCCTCTCTTCTACCAGTGTAAAACAGGGGCAGTTTTGACCCTGTCAACAGAAGGTAATGAAAGAGACAGACATTAGTCAGAAAAAATGAAAAAGCTTACCTACAAAGCTTAATGTAAAATGTTGACACGTTCCCTGTAATTTCTACCTACCACTGGTTGAACAGGTTAGGGTGGTGTCTATTCAGGGGACTATACCAATGCACATACTGCTCAGTAGCTTAGCTTGGTTAATGCTTGTGGTATCACTCACAACACTGGCAAGCTGGTGACAGGACTCAGCCTTTTATAACAGAACATCATAATATCCCAAAAGGTGCTCTGGATAGTCTATCACAGCAGATATAGAATGGTCTTAATTTCCTGGCTGCATCAGGCAAGAACTTACTGTACCCAGCACCTAAAGAAGTCACATCCACCTTATAACCTTTCACAAGGAGCAAAATGGGAGTCTTGTGCAGTTAGCCACACATTATGGACATTACAAGACTCACATAGTGGAGTGACAATGATACGCTAACAAAAGAGTCACTTCAGTGGCATGACACTACAGAACTCATAATCTCCATACACAAACATAGTGTGCACATGTCCCACTAGCATGGTACACACACATAGTGTGCACATGTCCCACTAGCATGGTACACAAACATAGTTTGCACATGTCCCACTAACATGGTCCACAAACATAGTGTGCACATGTCCCACTAGCATGGTACACAAACATAGTGTGCACATGTCCCACTAGCATGGAGATTGGCAGGGATGAGCAGGGTAGTTTTGATTGGTATGATAGTGCAATATATTATGGCAGGAATTCATAGGATATCATGCACGATAAAGACTATTGTAGTGAAATAAAAAGTGTGGTTACCATATTCCAGGAGGCCATTTAACATGGACAATGGGGGAAGAGAAATTATGTAGAGAATACATTGTATTCTGATATAGCTATAGTGAAGGAAAATAAAATATCTAGTAATGAACATCTCCAGTGCACTGAGAACCCACAGTGCATAGCAGCAACGGGGACAGATAGGAAACAGTAGCTTGAGGAATGCAACATAGTACAAGGTCATGACAGGTTAATATGCAGCTTTTGTAGTAAAGACTTATATTGACAGGGAACATAGCAGAAAGGTGCAAGACAACTTCATGTCTAACAGAAGATAGCAGCATCACAAAGAACAGAGTGCAAAAGAATGACAGAATAAGTCCATCTGGGGGGATACTGTGGCATATGTTCACAGACTGCATGACTGGAGAAACAATGGCCCTAGGTATATTATCCAAGTGCAAATAACTCTGGGCAAGACCGCAATCCAAATTGTAGCTTGCTACAGATCCCCCACAATGCCCCAGGATTCCCACTCCTCATTTCTTAATACACTGGAAAATATTAGGGTACAACCTAACACCCTAATAATGGGCGATTACCCTACCATTAACTGGGAAAATTACTCGTGTACCAACTCTTGTGCTCAACGTTTTCTGGAATTCATAAATTCCAATGCCATGGATCAACTTATCCACACCACCACCAGGGGCAGCAATATCCTAGACCTGGTTATTACCAACATGGGCAACCGGTGCTCCACACCAGAGGTCAGTTCCTCATTGGTCAGATCCGACCATAAGCAAATCACCCTAGACATCCACATCCCTCCCCCACCCCCCATTAGGGAAATCACAGTAAAAAATTTCTCCAAAGCCAACTTCATGCTTCTTAAGACAGAAGTGGCAAACTTCACGACACCCATGCTGACGGACAATAGAGGTATGACTGCTGAATCCTACACAAATGCACTTTATAAGCACTTCATGAGTGCATGGATCATGCAATCCCTAACAGAACCAAGATGCTATCCTCCAAAAAAAGGAAGCCAATCTGGTGGTCCCCTGCCATAAACAAACTCTACAACAGAAGAAAGAAACTGTTGCAAAAAAGAGTAAAATCCCATGATTGGAGAAACTTCCTGGTCAGCTTCAGTAAGAAGCTGAGATCCCTCATAAAATCCTCCAAAGCTAGTTATGAAAACAAAATCGCCACTGACTCTAAAGACAACCAAAAAGCATTCTATAGCTATGTCAAGAATCTCAATGGCAACACTTAGATCTGCTCTGAGTTACAGCACAATGGCACTAAATATACAGAACCAACAGATATTGCCAACATCCTGGCAGATAGGTTCAGTGCTAACTTTACCCCTCTGTCATCCCCTAAAGTGTCCATCTCTATACCAGAAGAATGCAAAGTTCCTGTAATCACGGCTGCACAGGTAAAAAACACACTATCCAAAGCCAAGAATATAGCATCCATGGGACCTGACGACATCCCAGGCTGTGTTCTACATGAACTACAGAATGAACTGGCACCCCACCTAAGTACCATGTTCAATCATAGACTCACCTCAGGCTATGTGCCCACTGAATGGCGCACAGCGACAGTTTTCCCACTCCACAAAGGGGGAGCCACAACAGACCCTGGAAACTACCGCCCAATTAGCCTAACGAGCCTGGTCTGCAAGGCTATGGAGCGTATCATCATGGAACTTATAAACAATGACATTGGTAATCTCCAAACTCAGGACCCCACCCAGTTCGGGTTTGTAAAAGGCAGATCATGTCTCCTAAACCTGATAGACTTCTTTGAAGCAGTCACCAAAGCCGTAGATGAGGGTAAGGTGGTTCACACAGCCTATCTAGATCTCGCCAAGACTTTTGACACCATCCCCCACTCTGGAATTATAGATAAACTCACTAAACTAGGTATAAATCCCTATGTCACAAGATGGGTTGCCAACTGGCTCACTGACAGAACCCACACTGTGAAAGTAGCAGACTCCAAATCCAGCTTCAGATCAGTGACAAGTGGAGTACCACAGGGTTCAGTCCTGGGTCCTCTCCTGTTTGGTATCTACTTCTCTGAAGTACAGGCCAACACAGAAGGTCTTTGGCTAACGAAGTTCGCAGATGACTGCAAACTAGGACCATAATCAAAACTCCAAAAGATGTGGACATCCTACAAAAGGGCCTTGCTGAGACAGATGCCTGGTGTCAAAGCCATGGCCTCAAGATCAATGCCAAAAAGTGCATTGTCATTCCTTTTGGTAAAAACTCAGTACCCATAAACTACCACATAGGTGGTAGTCTACTTAACACCGAAAGTGTGATAAGAGACCTTAGGACACAGGTGGACAGTAGTCTCTCCTTTGATAATCACATCGCCACAGTAGTCAGGAAATCCTTCTATGTGGCACACCTCATCACAAAAGGTTTCTCATCCAGGAAAAAAGGGGTCATTGTTCCCCTCTCTTTGTCACTCATTAGACCCATTATAGAGTACAATACCCCTTTTGGTATGTACCTCACAAGACATCTACAACAACTGGAAAGGCCACAGAAATACCTCACAAAGAGGATTACCGGCCTCAAAGAGATGCCCTATGCAGACCGTCTCAAAAAACTGCAGCTTTACTCCATTGCATATCGCCTACTCAGAGGTGATCTCTGCCTAACACACAAAGCTATGTCAAACCCAGAGCTTTTAGACATGCTCCACTTAAAGAAATCCCAATCCCTATGAGCTACATGCTCTAGGGACCCAAACCTCGTCACCACAATAAACAGAACATGCTGGAGGGATAGATTCCTGTCCCAGAAACTTCCCATACTCTGGAACAAACTACCTATCTATATCAAACAAAGCTCCTCATTAGCACTGTTCAAGAAAAATCTTGATGATTGGATGGGAGATAGGAAATTCACCCCGGGGATCACTTCTGTGGCTCTGCTCGACAGAGGCACAGGAAGATAATTTTCTTGGGTGGCGAAAGCCAGGGTACCTTTGGCTAGGCTTATATAGGCCCTAGGGCCAATAGCCTAGTACCTATCTATGAACCTATGTCCAGGCATGTCCATGTATGGAGAAGGAGGTAAAAGATATGGGATGTGTATAGCACTATTGACCATAATTAAAGTGTTGGAAGATGGCAGGCAGTGGTAAAATGGAAATTGCTGTTGTACGTATGTGACAGGGTTGGAATGGTCACAGCACAGTAGCAGATAGTTATGTATCCACCAGATGGATTGGGGGCAGTTGTTTTGTTAAGGATAGTAATCCACATGTACACGTGCATGCACTCACAATGATTTGTTTGTAACCCACATGTGCACATCCTGTAAAGTCCAAGAAAACACTGGAGGCAGCATATGTACACACACACACACACACACACACACACACACACACACACACACACACACACACACACACACACACACACACACACACACTTTATTTTCTACGCAACAAGATTATATGAAAAAAACATAGTTGACTCAGCTTTTAAGCAAACTAAATAGTACCTCTTAAAATTTTCTTCAGCATAAATAATTACAGTTCACATAACCATTTTAGCAATGGGTTACACTCAAACAAAAGTCAAGGCCATAGGCCTTGCTCAGGCCATGATTCCACATACAGACATATCCCAGAATGGGCTGCCAGACTTCATGCATCCAGGGTAATTGAATAAGCTCCTACTCACCCATAGTTGATCGTTCAGATGTGGAACCATATTCCACATCTTAAAACTACTTCCTTTTTATCACAATAGCTATTGATCAGTGACTTGATAACTGGTTAATGCAGGGTGTTGCCTAGCTACTTATTTGTGAAAATATTCTGAGATATCCCTGCAACACACCTAAAAGCACATTTCATATTTTCCAGAAATCAACAACTAGTTCCACACCCAGCACAAAGTCTGGGGTTTTGGATTCATAATATTGGGAAGTAGGCCCTTGACAACCCATCAACATTTCTTTTGGCTAAACTGGACCTGTGAGTCTTTGTATACTGAAAGGGTTGGAGGTACAGTTCTGACTAGCAGTACTTCATATTACACTCAGTTTGCTTTCTGCACCATGGCAGTGGTGCACTGTCAGTTAAAAAAATTAAGTACTTAGCTAACAAATAGTATCTTATGGCATAGAAGGATCATTTTATAACTACATGCTCTATTTTACTGACTATCTCCTTTTGGCATTGCTCAATTTTCTACTGATAAAGCAATTACAGTGCACCTCACCTTGAAAGTCTTTGGATAGCAGTGCAACCAAATCTACTTCTGATGGATCAGCGTATTTGGTAAATTTTTTCAGTGCTTGTTGGACTTACTGTTCTCAGCCTGACTATTGCTGATCTCTGTCTGCATTTAATTTTGTAATGGAGTTATTCATTTAAAGTTTGGTTACTTTTATTTTTTAATCTTTTCTTATATTGCATTTTATTTTGTTTTATGTTTTTTGTTCTTTTGGGAGTTTTAAGAGGTCTTGGCTAGGCTCAGTTAGAAAATAATTCTTTCGCATAGGGTGAATAACATCCAGCTAATTAGTGGGAGGAGCTGGGAAACAGCATTCCTCATTTAACTACAAATATTTAGTGGCATCTTTATTTAGCTGATATGCTTGCTTGATTTGCTGTTCCCTGCCTGACTATTGCTGATCTCTGTCTGCATTTGATTTTGGATTGGAGTTATTCATTTAAGGTTTGGTTACTTCCTTTTTTTATCTTTTTTCTGTACTGCATTTTGTTTTGTTTTAAGTTTGTTGTTTTTTTTAAAGTAGGGTTGCCACCTATCCATTTTTTTTCCGGACTATCCGGAAATCAAACTGATTGCCCAGTAGTCCAAAAAATACTGTACAAACTCCGATATTCTGTTTCATAAAAGGAAACAGACTATTGGAGTTTATTAAATTGGCTGATTTTGTATGCTTTTTTACAGAAAAGCATAGTAAATTGGCTGAAAACAGGCTTCAGGAACAGAAAAAGAGGGTGTTCCCTGTTAGCTGATGTCATAGCGACATCACAAAATGGGCAGAATATGGACAGGAGAGGGGCAGGGATCGGTAGGATTACGGGTGATGCGAGGGGCCTTAGTCCAGTTTTTGCCACAATGAAAGGTAGCAACCCTATTTTACAGTTTTAAAAGTTCTTGGCTAGGGTCATTTAGAAAATAATTATTTTCCAGACTGTTAGTAGCATCCATCTAATTAGTGGGAGGAGCAGAGAAATAACATTCCTCATTTAAATATTTAGTGGCATGTTTATTTAGCTGTGGACCTTGTTTGACTTGGCGTTTTCTGGCTGACTATTGCTGATCTCTGTCTGCATGTTTGACTTGGGGATCCTTGCCAGACTATTGCTGATATTTCTATCTGCATTGATTGATGGCTTTTGAGTTACCTGTCCCTACAATAAATCTGATTTTGGACGCTCCTTCCAGTCTCATCTCATCAGCTCATAACTACTTAGAAATCAGCTGGAAAGGCTCTCCTCGTTAGTCTCTTAAACTTCAATTATCTTCTGTTTCCTCCCTTCCCACATGCTAAAAATACACTCTATTCAGCTGTTTTTATTGTATTTGTGTTCTTAAAGTGTTCAATTGCATTTAATCTGCTACATTTATCACTGCTTGATAGTAGCCTCATTACATTGCAACTGTTATTCTAAGCCCCTTAGTTCTGATTTAAGCAGTTGTGCTTCAAACTAGATATCTTACATAAGGAAGATATGTGGTCTACACCCTTGTGGCAAGACAGGTAGCTTCCACCCTTCTGAGTTGTGACTTTCTGGTTGAACGTGTATTGTGTCTGTTATTCTAAAAGTGTCTTAGCTCTGGTTTAAGAACTTGGGCTCCAAACCAGTTATTTTACATTAAGAAGGTTTCTGGTCTACAATCTTGTGGGAGGAAAGGGTAGCCTACAGCCTTCCGAGCTGGGAATTGCTGGTAAAGGCTTATTGTTTCTGTTATTCTAAGTGTCTTTGTTCTGGTTTAAGCACGGGCTGAAACCAGTTATTTTACTTAGGAAGGTTTGTGGTGAACACTCATGTGGCAGGAGATGATAACCTGCACCTTTCTGGGCTGGGAATTGCTGGCTAAAGGTTTATAGCGTTTGTTATTCTAAAAAGTGTGTCTTAGTTCTTTTAATCTGTGTAGACACTGATATCTGAGTTTCCCTTAAAATGCCCTTACAGTCTGTACAGATTTTTTTTTAACTACTAGAGCATCTAGTTTCAAGTTCTTTGTCTTACTGAACTATTCAATATTTAAATTTCCTTCACTTCTGCCTAGTAGATGGATATGAATTTACCAGCTCTCTCTCTGGCTAGTCTGGTTGAGATGGGTATTCTGAGGCACTGTAGCAATTGCCTCATGTACACTGACCACCCACTTATTCTTAAACAGAAAAAGAATGCGTGAGGTGTAAATACACTTTAATGCTGGAGGCCAAACTCTCTCATACAATCAAAGCTAATACTATAGAAGTTGCCAGTGACACTTGCACCATGCCTAATGCACAGGGTAAAGACCCTATACATAAAACTACTTATACTGAGGAACTTGCAGGAAACCCTCCTAAAACACTTAGATCTCTTGCACAGCACAATAAAAAAATGGGTCCTTAGCCATCACATAAAAACTCAGTTAAAAATCTACCCACAGCTGCACATAGTAACACTGTATCCAGTTCCTCTACTGCTAAGCCCTTAAGGCAAACCAGTGCACAGCCACAGTTCCTGGTAATTGGTGATTCTATAGTGAGGCACACAGATGTCCCTGTTACCAGACTGGGTAAGGAAAGAGTCATGTCACAGTTAGCTGCCTTTCTGAGGCTAGGATCTGTCAAATCACACAGGCACTCAGATCAATGAATCACAGGTACTGGTATGACTCTGTCATGGTCCATTTGGGTATTGATGACCTGAGATGTACCTCTCTTGGCTATATGAAGTGAGACATGTTTACTTATCTCAGGCAGGTATGAGCCTAACACTGAGCAGCATTCTAACTTCTCCAAAGATGATGTCATGTTGCCAAAAGAAAATTATAGATTTTAACAACTGGCTTAGCTTCTGTTGTCAGTCTTAATTTTTGGATATTGACAAAGACTTTTTCCACCTCTATAATTAGTTTTTAGGCAATGCCAAGCTGATATACCTCCCAACTTAACTGAACCTACGAAGGAATATCTGAAGATGGTACTGCTCAATGTGAGAAGTCTTAACAAAAAACTCCACTCCCTGCACGCTTTCCTCTTTGTGGAGAGTGTAGACATCTGTGTAGTAATGGAGACATGGTTTAGTCACAGATAGTACCCCAGCAATTCAAGGTTATAATGCCTTTCAACCTTTAGAACAGCTGCTGCTCAGGTGGGAACTGAAGATGCAGGACTGTCAGTCTATATGAAAACAAACCTCACATCCTTTTAATAACCAATGAATAGCCAACTGGCTCACTGATAGGACCCAGGGAATCAAAATAGGTGAGGCCACCTCCACCAAGGGGCCAGTCACTAGCAGAGTCCCTCCAGCCTCAGTACTGGGCCCACTCCTTTTTGGCATTGATTTCTGTGAAATGAAAGCAAATACTGAGGGTTTATGGTTGGCTAAGATTGCAGATGTTTGCAAGTTGGGGGTTATCATCGGCTGCCCAGCAGATACTAGCATTCTTCAAAAAGACTCGTCTCTGACTAACAAATAATGCCAAAGCCATGGTCTTAACCTGAATGCTAAGAAATGTATAATTGTACCCTTTGGGAAGTCAACCATTCTATTTAATTACCATGTTGATAATATGCCCCTCAGAGTCAACCCAGTGGTCAGGAGTCTGGGTACACACATAGACGGTAGCCTTACCTTTGACCACCATGTGGCCACAGTGGTGAGGAAATCCTTTTATGTTGCACAACTTATAAGTAAGGACATGGCATCTAGGTCAAAAGAGGTCATTATCTCACTGTACATTATCAGGCCAATCACAGAGTACAATACTCCCTTCAGTATGTACTGACCAGGCATATGCAGCATGTAGAACAACCTCAGAGGTTCCTTACAAAAGAATACAAGGTGTAACAAACCTACATTATGCAGCGCACCTAAAATCCCTTTCCCTCTACTCAGTCTCCTATAGACTGCTGAGGGGTGATTTATGCTTGACTTACAAGACATCATAAATCCCCGCACTTTTGAATCTCCTGCATATTCGTAAGACAAACGGTACCAGAAATACAAGGTCTAGGATCTGAATTTTGTCTGTCATTTAAAGAGAATGTGCTGGAGAGGCAAATATGTGTTTCAGAGACTATCCCTCCTATGGAACAGACTTTCTATCCATGCGAAGCCGAGATAGTCTATTACCCAGTTTAAGCACAACCTAGACCAGTGGATGGAAAATAAGAAATTTAACCTGTGCCTGGCACCCATGTCCCTTATAGACAGAGGTAGCTTATAAATGCCTGGCCCTCAGTCTCCTGTTTGGAAAGAGGACATTATTATTCTTTTGAGAAAATGAGGGTAGGCTTAAAAAGGCCCCTTGGGCTGTTAGCCTTAGTAACAAGCTATGGATCTATGAAATCAGGAGGCAGTAACAAAGTGTCCGAGCACAGGAACCTGTTTCATTCATTGATTGCTCTGCCTGCCTTAAGATACCACTGTAGTTTCAATATCATTCTACTTGGTGAGTTATATTAAATAACATGCAATGGTTGCATAATTAATACCACCTAATCCAAGAAAAATGTACACCGTCTTTACACAGAGCACATAACCAAACTTTTTTTCTTTTTTTCTATATTTGGATTTGCTGCCCTCATCCTATAAAATATCTCATATAGTTGGATTTCACCATTCCCAGGCTATTTTTGTTAGCATTTATAGTTATGCCTCCTGTCTTATTGAATCTCGCATGGTTCCAAATCAAAATGTCAGCACTTGAAATGCCGAGTGAATACAAGTCAAAAAAAACAAAAAAAAAAACAAAGACCAAAAACACAGAAGTAGAGTGAGTGTTGAAAATCACTCATGTCCTTTCAACTTCTTTTGCAGGAGGCTTGCTCACCCTGCAAATCCCCATGTGTGGGTGCATGCCAGACCCGCAAAGTTATAAATACCAAATCTGAGATTGCCATGAGAAAAGGAAATATTCAGACTCCATTGTTTCAGCTATTCAGTCTCCATATTTTGGGACTTTCTCTAGTAGGTCCCAACATTTCAAATGGTTACCCTCTGGTATTGTATACAGTTTTGGGAAGTGAGATTTCCCATTCTCTTCATCTTGGTATACAACAGTTTATCATGACTGGTGCTAACACATAGGTTCATAGGTTCATAGGTTGGTACTAGGCTATCAGCCCTAGGGCCTATACAAGCCTAGCCATAACAATTCCCTGGCTATTTCTTCCCACATTATTTACATTTTCCATTATCCCTAAAAGATGGCTGGGGCTTCATGTAGGGCCAAGCATTAACACTGTGTGCCGAAATATGCAGTTTGCGGTTACAAAGTTTGTTTTTCTTTGATGACGTGAGATGAGTTTCTTTGGATACCCCTTTATGAATTATAGTTCATAGTTCATAGGTGTATACTAGGCTAAAGACCACAAGGGCCTTTTTAAGACTAGCCATGCATCCCAAAAGATTATATAAGGCTGGATGGGACTCGAACCCTAACCCTGGCTTAGGAGGTCAATGCCTTATCCATTAGACCACTAGTGTTCTTCAGTGTCTGACCTTTCTAATTTCTCAATAAACCCATCATTTCTGGGTTAGGATAGTTATCAAAAGTTGAAATGTTTTCAGTATCCTAAGACTGTTAAAGAATCCTGCCTTGATTGGCCTGACCCATCTGGAAATGTGAGGTAAAGTCAAAAGATGGGTGGTGTCAAGACATAAATGGTCATAAGACTCAATTGCCTTGTATTTCCTGCAATCCTATAATCTAATGCTTTTATCATAGTTTGGACTATTTGGATTCTTCAGTCATTATGACTCTTCTAACATGACTAGTTTAACCATTTTTGAACTTCTTGTCTTACTAATTATTTCCGTGGCTTTGATGTCTTATAATGTCTTAGTCTAACCTTCACTCCAGTTGTTGTCTCTATTTTATGTTCAATTAGTTAAGTTCTTCAAGGCATTTCTGAGAATACTATCCTTTATTTCTTAATAAAATTATCTCACTTCCTACTTTTGTACTTTTGACAAGGATTCCTCTTGTGACCATCAGATTAAGATTCTTTGGTCTAGACTATTAATTTCAGCTTGCAAGCTAACTACATAACTTTAGACTTTTATCTAATGTTCCCTATATTAGCATGACAGATTCGCTCTCCTTTGACATTCCTTGTTGTCTAACCCTGTAGTTCACAGTATGTATTTTTAAAATAATTTCAAGTGGTCTCTGTAAATTGGAAAGATGTTTGTTTTTCATGGAGGGAAGCAGGAATAGCTGATTCTCTGGGATAAATTCTTTTAAGTTGGGTATTCTTCTTTTAAGCCTTTTGCTGTATTTCTTGGACTCTGTGCCCATACTTCTTTAGTGTGGGCATAAACAGCTGTAATCTGTCTTGCAAACTAATACAGGGTTCTGTCACACTTCTAAATTCTGTCTTCTGTTTTTTTTTTTTTTCCAGTATTCCTTAACGATGTCCAGCAGCCTTCTAGAATACTTGCTGTATAGAAGTTTAGATGATGCAAACCTAGTTGAAGATCTTGGTACCTCTGCTATTGCAAAACACACATGGTAATGACCATCTGTGTGAATATCTTTTCTTAGAATTGAATTCAGTGTTTTACTGGACCATGTAATAATCCATCAGTCTGTATCTTTTTGACTTTTAGCATTGACATAGTTGATGCAGTACCCTTTATGGAAACTGAGTGCCTTGGCCTGTAGCTTTGCTGGAGAAGAGCAGTTTTCTGATAATACAGACCGCATTTGCTTTGTGAAATGTCACTGCTTCTGGAACTTTGTAGGATAGTTAAATATTACTAGTATATACTGATACCATTGCACGATTCTATTAGTGTCCCCATAATGGCTATAGCAGTATGCTCAAATGACACCACTATAATAGATTTTGGTATCAGCAGACTTATAAATCCAGAATGGAGTGCAATTTTCTAACATTTCAGGCAAATATTCTAGCCAGTAAACTCTGGCTAGTACTCCTCACTTGGTTTAGTACAATCACAGCTGACTTCTTAGTACATGACTATATACTAGTGTCATTACTCATAGACTATATGGCTTTGGAACTTGTAAGTGGTGTAGAATTTCTTCTTTATTCTTACTCACTCTACATAAAACGTCATCTTTCAGCTCAAAACAGCTGTAAGAAGTAGTGAGAACATCCTTCTCATTATCATTCCGGTACAAACGTGGTTCTATTCTCTCTTGCCCTACTTAAGGTATTATCTTTCCATTATGGTCTTTTAAAATGAATGTAGCTTACTTGTAAGTCCACTAACTCAATGTTACTTTCTTGCATCATTTGTTTTGAAATGTAAGGTATAAACTCTTCCCCCAGAAACACTGGCACTGGAGATTCTTCTAAGTCTTCCCCTACAAAGGATAGCTTTAGACAAATCACCTTCTACTATTTGTATAAGACTCATGACTATTCTGTTTTCTTGGAAGTGAATCTCCGTCAGATGTAACATGTGAATAGTACCCTCTCAGCTTGTTTTCCTCTGCATTGCCCTCATTCTGCAATGTGTATCACATTCTCTTTACTAGTACTTTTATGTCTCTGTGTAGACGTCAGTCTTGTAGTCATTTCAGGGTTCTCTATCAGTTCAGTCACAGTTCCTATAATGACTCCCCTTACAGTTGTGATACTTCAGTTCCTTTGTAACTGGGGATGACTCATTACAGACAAGATTCTTTTTTCCCTCTAGTCACAACATTTAGACACTCCTTGTTTATATATACTATTTGTGCTTCTCCTGTCAGCTCCGATGAAAAGATTTGGTTTTCCATTCTACTTCATTCCATTTTTCTAAGGTGGCTTAATAGTCAAAAATGGCCAGGTATGATTCCAGGTTAATCTACTTGGCTATTTTCTTCATAGCAGTCACAGTTTTACAGTTAGCAGTTAGATTAGCTAACACAACTAATTACTGATGTAGTTACACCAGCTTCTGATCACGTTGCGCATGTGAATCCTCAAGTCATTTAAACAGGTCATCTATGGTTAGGGTCAGCAGCATGAGCAGTAATAGAAATGTCCCAGAGGTGAAATAATTACAGTGCTGTTGGGAATTGGTAATACAAATAGGGTACACACATTTTACATTCCTAGTTTTAAAGGGCCAACAAAAACATAGCTGAATTGACTTTTAATCAAACAAAATAGTACATTTAGGAGTTTTCTCCATCATAAATATTTACAAAATGCATAGCTGTTTTAAAATTGTGTTGCTGTCATATAAAAGTGCAGGCTGCAGTCTTTGCTTCGTTCCCATTCCACCTCTATGAATAGCCCCAATTAAATATCATACTCTACACATCTAGCATCTTTGGATAAGCTGCTGCTCACCCTCTGTTGATCCTTGAGATGAAGAACTACCTTTTTGCTTCTAGAATTGCAGGCTGCTTCCTTTTATTTCTCAATCATTGCCAGTCAATGCCTGTTAACTGACTAATAGACAGTGTTACAAAGCTACTTGTTTATTTTTTTTATTGAATTTGTTCAACGGGAAAGTTTGACTGGGTAGATAGCCCCTTTTCAAAAAAGCCTGGGGAGATATGCCCCAACAAAACATTAATACATAATACAAACAACTACAAAAGCATGAGGGAAGATATATATATATATATATATATATATATATATATATATATATATATATATATATGTATATATATGTATATACATATATATACATATATATATATATATATATATATATATATATGTATACACACACACACCACACACACACACACACACACACACACACACACACACACACACACACACACACACACACACACTGCTGGCAAGCTGCTTGCTACAAATGTAGTAAATAGACAGGCACAATTAAATCAGCACACACTTCAGCTGGAAATGAAATAGTGGCATTCCTTTATGAAGCTACACTATCCTCATGGTTTCATATATCAATGCTGTCAATGCTGGTGCTGCACTCATACTCCACTGGCAACTGCTGACTGTGCCTCCTAACAGCTTGCACGCAGGACAGCTGCCTCCTTTGTCATGCTTAGTTACAACTCTGGCATTACACACCTAACGTCTTATACTAATGCTCTGTCTTGAAGTTAATGTTCTTTCATCACTGGCTTGTACTGCATGTTGTAAGTGACATTTTTGATAAAGTATTTCATAATTCAACATTTTGAAACACTTTCGTCATTTATTCTAGCCTTAGGTATTTAGGCCTTCCTGAGTTATGTTTCTGTAATATCCTAATATGAAACATTCTCTTGGAGATAAGTAACCTCACATTGTCAGGCTCTGCTTCTTATCACCATAATTCTATGTATCAATAGTAATTTAGCTTTCATATCTTTATATTACTTGCCATTAATTTCCCAACAATTCTGACCAGATGAACAGCATGTACTTCTTTAGTTAATACTGTGATGGATAAACTGGAAACATATGCAGTGCTTGATGGCATCAGAAAAGTGGCTCATAAAATTGCATTACCTTTAATTCTTGCTGTGGGTGAAGGAGAAAATCAAGGATGTTTCAATAACTGATTTGTGTATTTATTTATGCCCAAGCAATTGCTTTGTCCATTTAAGACTTGTGGGTAAGCTGGAGCTTATTTCAACTGTCTGTTGGTACAAAGTTGGGAAAATAATATAAAGATTTAAAAAAAAATGAAGAGAAGCTTACAAAGATATCTGTCAGCTTTCTGACATACTCCTGTCAAACATATGGGGAACGACTTTCTAAATGTCAAACCATATTTATTTTCTAATAACAGACACCATATTTGTAATACCATCAGAAAAGTGATGACTCACCCTTCTGTTAAACATTCTTTGTGCCTGTCATCAATAGCTATCCAGAAGCCCTTTTTCTCATTTTTGTAAATGGGGTCAGGATGTTACTTCAACAGTGACAGTCTTCTAGAGCCATTGTTCCCATGCTGCTGGGTAGGTAGCTAGCTCTGCTGCAGTTTTTCGTCCATAACAGTCTCTCACTCATACTCAAACCTACAGCCAGTTTAGAGTGTCCAATCCACTTACTGCAAATCTTTGAAAAATGCAAGGAAACCAGAGCACACTGAGAAAAACCCAGAAAAACAAAGGCAGGACAGGAAGACTCCACATAGAAGGCAGCCCAGTTGAGAATCAGACAGGTAAACCTGTTGCTGTGAGGTGACAATGCTATCCATTGTTCCAGTGTGCCACACTTCTTTCATCAGTTGTGAAAATATTAACAGCCACCTTAGAGGGATACTGCTATCTCCATACCTATTGGATTTATCACAGCACTCCTTCTACTGCAGTTGACAACATCCCCATAATATTGACATCAGATTTAATGGGGGTGAGACAAATATCACTACATTTGCAGATGACATACAATTATGTATGGAAAATCCATGTAACGTAATGCTGCCCCAACTGGCTATTATTAGAGATTGTATCCATGTATTGAGCCACAGGTTCTGGTTTAAACAAATCTGAGGCATCTGTGAGGTAACTCAAAGTTTATTAATCGCATAAAGTTGGGTTATTCAGTGATATATGTCCCAAGCTTAAAATATCTGGACTATGCATGTTCTCAGGAGCCAGAATAATTTGTAATTCTCTCAAAATCAGTAAAATGGTAGAGCAAACTAAAAAGGATCCAATAAGAAAAAGCAAACCTTCACTTTAATCTATTGGCCTGGAACTCAATTGTCATAATGAATATATTCCCCACACTCTTCTTCCGTACAAGCAGCATAGCCACAAGAATGATGACTATCTTATTGAAATAAATGAAAGTAGTACTGGATTTTGTTTGGGACTATAGTAGTCACATATGGAGAAGGAAAAACTGCCATGTGCAAAACAGATTATGGAATAAAACTCCTAGATTTCAAACTATACTAGAATATTAATAAGCTGATAATGCCCTGAAAATATCAGAATATGTTAAATATCCTAAACATTTATATGTACATGGAGAGACCTTCTCCATTAGCAGGTGAAAAAAACAGAATCAGTATCAAAGCAATGACATTTCTGAGCCCACATCAGATTTACACATACAAACTACCAACTCTATTAGTCAAACTAAGGACACCACTAAAAAGAAAACAACATGCAATGGGCAGGGCATTATAGGTTCATAGGTTCATAGGTTGGTACTGGGCTATCTGCCCGAAGGCATATATTAGCCCAGCCACGTTCTGCGGTATTCACCGCCCCTTTAGTAGTTCCCTAGATGCTTGTACTAGCAGCTAGTACCCTTGGCCCCTATCTAGTAGTGCTGTTGGTGTGATCCCTGGTGTGAACTTTCTGTTACCCATCCACTTATCGAGGTTCCTCTTGAAGAGTGATAGTGAGGGGCTCTGTCTTATATAGATCGGGACCCTGTTCCATAGTAATCTTTCCTTCCAGCATGTTCTATTCATTGTTGTGTTGAGGTTTATATCCCTAGAGCATGTAGCTCAAGTAGATTTGGTTTTGCTAAGATGGAGCATGTTCAACAATTCTGGGTTGGACATGGCTCTGTACATTAGACAGAGATCGCCTCTGAGAAAGCGGTATGCAACAGAGAACAGTCTTAGCTTTTTCAATCATGCTGCATAGGGCAACTGAGGCCAGTAATTCTCTTGGTTAGGTACCTCTGTGGTCTCTCCAGCTGCTGGAGATGTCTAGCCAGTTACCTTCCAATTGCTGCATTGTACTCAATAATGGGTTTGATGAGGGATGAGTAGAGGGGCACCATTACATCCTTAGATCTTGATGCAAACCCTTTCATGATCAGATGGGTCACATAGAAGGATTTTCTAACCACTTTGGCAACATGGTTATCAAAGGAAAGCTGACTATTTACTTGAGTCCCTAGATCCCTTATTTCTTCTTCAGATTTCAGGGGATTACCTCCTATGTTGTAGTTTGTGGGTACTCTGTTTTTTCCAAAGGGGATTACTATGCATTTTTTTGCATTTAGCTTGAGACCGTGGCTTTGACACCATGCATCAGTCTCATTTAGGCCCTTCTGGAGGACCTCCACGTCAGCCGGAGACTCTATTATAGCACCCAGTTTGCAGTCGTCCGCAAACTTAGTCAGCCACAGCCCTTCCGTGCTTGCCTGTACTTCTGAGAAGTATATGCCAAACAGGAAGGTCCCCAGGACAGAGCCCTGAGGCACACCACTCGTTACTGGTCTGGATTCGGACATAGATCCTGCTACTCTTACTTTATGGGATCTGTCTGAGAGCCAGTTTGCGATCCATCTTGTGACATAAGGGTTTATGCCCAGGCAGGTGAGCTTATCAATAATACCTGAATGGGGAATGGTGTTAAATGCTTTAGCAAGGTCAAGGTAAGCCGTGTGTACCTCCTTTCCCTTATCTATAGCCTGAGTAACTGTCTCAAAGAAATCCACCAGGTTCAGGAGGCATGATCTGCCCTTGACGAAGCCAAACTGTGTGGGGTCCAGTGACTGGAGGTTCCCAATCTCTCCATTTATGAGTTCCATAATGATTCGCTCCATAGCCTTACAGATCAGACTGGTCAGGCTTATTGTTTGGTAGTTCCCAGAGTCAGTTGTGGCCCCACGCTTGTGTAGCAGGACCACCGTTGCCATGCACCATTCTATGGGCACATATCCTGTGGAGAGGTTGAGACTGAACAGGGTATTAAGATGCGGGGTTAATTCCTTTTGGAGCTTGCATATGACACAGCCTGGGACACCATTTGGTCCCATGGAGGCAGTGTTTTTAGCTTTAGATAGAGCCTTGTTAACCAACGTATCAGTAATAATTGGACTTACACAATCCCCTGGAATGGTAATAGGCCCTGTAGGTGGTGAGGGGGGGATTTGCACTGAACCTGTCAGCCAAGATGTTGGCAATGTCAGAAGGGTCAGTGTATTTTGTTCCATTTTGTACTAGCTCAGAACAGACCTGAGCATTGCCATTTAGGTTTTTGACATAGCCATAGAAGGCCTTATGGTTATCCTTGGCATCCTTGGCAACTTTCTTTTCAAAATTAGCTTTAGTTGACTTGATGAGGGCCCTCAATTTCTTACTAATGCTGATCAGGGATGATTTTTCTACTTGAGATTTGGCCTTTTTTTGGATAAGTCTCTTCCTTTTATTGTAAAGTTTGCTTATGGCCGGGGTCCACCAGACTGGTTTCTTCTGGCTTGAGGAAGGAGTCTTGGTTTTATTTGGGATAGCACGGTCCATGCAATCCTGAAGATGCATATAGAGTGCCTTGGTGTAGGATTCCGCATCCTGGATATCATTATCCTTCTGCAAGGGAATAGTGAAGCTTTCCACTTTGGAAGCAAGTAGTTTGAAGTTTGCTTTGGAAAGGTTTTTGACTATGGTTTCTTTGACTGGGGGAGGTGGAGGGGTGAGGATGTCCAGGGTTATCAATTTGTGGTTGGATCTGACCAAGGAGGGAGTGATAACAGGTGTGGTACAATGGGCGCCCATATTTGTGATGATTAAATCCAATATGTTGTCCCCTCTAGTGGGGGAACATACTAGTCATTCAAGGGCATTTGAATTTATAAATTCTATGAATCGCTGAGCATAGGAGTTGGAACATTGGTAGTTCACCCAGTCTATACCAAGGTAGTTGAAATCACCCAAGATTATGGTGTTGGGTAGGACCTTTATATTTTCCAATGTCTCAAGGAATGCAGAGTGAGCATCTTGGGACATGGTGGGCAATCTATAACCGGCTACGAATTGAAATGTGGTTTTGCCTGCTGATAGTTGAGCATGGATGATCTCTGGGGCATCATGCTGCGCTACTAACCTGGAGATATGGATATCCTTGATAAATATGGATACACCTCCGTCCTTTGTACTGCGATCCGGTAACTGAGGCCGGAAGGTATGATATGAATTGTAACCTGGCAGTGGTGGGGTGCTCTCTTGAGCCTTGAACCAGGTTTCCGTCATTGCACAAACATCGATTTTCTCCATGCTGAGGAGACCCACGAGTGTGTGCATTTTGAGGTTGAGACTTCTGGCATTGAGTAGCATTACCCTTAGTTTTTGGTTACCTGTGCTGGTTACGGTGGTTGGTTTGTCCTTTGAGCCTTGCCTAAAAAAGGCACTATGGGGATGGCAAGAGCCTTGGCCAGTATTCGAAATCCTAGGGGTGACAGGTGCAACCCATCTCTGGCAAAACAGTGAGGCTTGTCTATCATGTCATCCCAGGCAGACAGACACTGGATCCCCTTAGAATGACACCAGAAGCTTAGCCAATTGTTGAAATTGATCATTTTGTCTTTGTATTGTGGTATCATTCTAGGTGAAGGTAGTATGCTACTCAAGGTCAGGGTCATACCAGCTTGGGCTACACGATCAGAGAGCTCCTCAATGTCTCTTTTCATGTAGTAAAGGGAGATACATCTTAGATCATTCACACCAACATGTACAATGACAGCATCATACTTTAAGGATGAATGTACCAGTTTAATAATAATTCCAATATCAAACTAAACAAAAATATGGTAATAAGCTCAACTTGACACGGGCTACTAAATTCAAAGACAAAATAGTTGAGAATTTTCTGATGGTTTGTTAATGTTATCCAGACCTTGCAGTCTAAAAGCTATGAAACTAATGATAAGCTGTTGTACAGTAGTCACTATCAAGTCTCTGGTAGCTGGACCCTTGTAAATACTGCTCAATTTACCTACTAAATAAATGAATAATATATATACACACACATACACACACACACACACACACACACACACACACACAGACACACACACACACACACACACACACACACACATGCACACAAACACACACACACACACACACACACACACACACACACACACACACACACACACACACACACACACACACACACACACATATGGGTCTATGTCAGAAGATAGAAAAGTTCAAAACGTTGAAAATCAAAATATCAAAACTAAAAATTTTGAAAATATTTTAAATGCAGGGGCAAGCCCATTTGCTCCTATCATGTGGGGGGCTACACCCCCCACCCCCTGTTAATTATATATACCACCTCCAAGATCGCATAACACTGAAGAAAGGGCAAATTAAATTTTTCATATTTTGAGTTTTAGATATTTTGATTTGTAGTTTTTTTGAGCTTTTGATTTTCTGAAGGGGATGGTGCGAAACCGGTTTGTGTCTGTGTTGTTTGATTGCTCGCAACCACTGCATGGTGAAGACAGTATTTTGCATGGATAGATAAACATTATATTTTCATATCGAGTGGCTCGTTATTTCAATTTAAGTCTATAACTGCTATATAGACTTTTTAATAGTGCTGGACCCTATTTTTTGAGTTTCATATCACGTAAATGCCCTCCTAAATATTAAAATACTGGTACAGTTATTTAAGGAAATAAATAATATAACCATACAGATACATTCCATTCCACCAAATTCCTGTAAACTAATTTATGATCAGCCAAAACTGATGTTAATACACAAGCTAAAATGGAATTATTTGTCCTGCAATTTCCCTAGTGTATTTTGCATGTAGGTAGTCTATACAGATATTAATCGCATGCTTGGGGATTGCCAAAAAGTGAAGGAAATTTGCAAAACAATTGTTTATGAATGTCCACTTTTCAGTATTATCAAAACAAACCCATCATCACTTATCTGCAGTCATAACATTAAATTGAACTACACTTTAGTCATGAACTTTGCAGTACTAATTACTTTGTCCTCACTGATTTAGTAGTATATGTATAACACATTGAACTTTAAGACATGTTTTTATACAAGGGATGAAGGAGCAGATGACACACACAATATTAAATGTTGACAAACTTACTAAGAGGTTCAGAAAATGCTTTAATGATGTTCCATATCTGTACAACATATATTTCATAATCATTGCCAGTCTTTAAAATAGCTTGTTACTGCAGTCATCCCCTTGGTTTTATTGTACATGTGGTACGGGGTGCTTAATTATATCAACCTTTTGTTTTTAGTGTACCTGTGGTACAGGGTACTTGACTATATTAAGCCCTTGGTTTTAGTGTACCTGTGGTACAGGGTACTTGATTATATCAAGCCCTTGTTTTTATTGTACCTGTGTTGCAGGGTACTTGACTATATCAAGCCTTTGGTTTTAGTGTACCTGTGTTGCAGGGTACTTGACTATATCAAGCCCTTGTTTTTATTGCACCTGTGTTGCAGGGTACTTGACTATATCAAGCTCTTGGTTTTAGTGACTCTGTGGTATGGGGTACTTGACTATATCAAGCCCTTGGTTTTAGTGACTCTGTGGTATGGGGTACTTGACTATATTAAGCCCTTGGTTTTAGTGACTCTGTGGTATGGGGTATTTGACTATATCAAGTCCTTGGTTTCTATGTACATGTAATATGGAATACTTGACTATAGTGTGTTCTTAGCTTATGAGTACATTTTTATGGGTTTTTGTGACTATAGTAAGCTCTTAGTTTAAGTATGCTTGTACCATAGGGATATGTGTCTATATTGCATTCTTTTTTAAATGTAAATGTGGTATAGGGTTACGTGTCTATACACATCTCTTTTTTTAGCGTACATGGGCTTTTAGGTTATTATTGTCCTGATTATGGATAGTAAACTTTATCTGATGACTGATTCCTGAAGCCAAATGGATGTACGTTTTACATCGTTACTTGCACTATTTTTATATTGTTTACTGAAAAAAGTCTGTTCTGTATCAATCTCTGGCAGCTCATTTAGGAGCTACCAGATTAAGATAGCATTCTACTTTCTTTATCTCCAGCATCTAGTAACTTGTTTTAACCCTTTTTTGTTACTCTGTTTGGGGTCAGGAGACACCTATATAAAATTATTAGCTACTGGTTTTCTATTAGGCTTGCACGCTGCAGATTTCAGTGCTGCATATCCTTCTATAACATTGTCCCACTGATCACCGTCTGCAGTGTCCCATTTTACCCATTATTTCATAAAGGATTCATTGCCATCATCAATCCATCAAATACCCATATATGACACCTGGCATTCCTTTAATAATTCAGTCAGTTTATGGTGGGACTTCACTTTTTTTTCCTCTCATTTGCTAAATTCTTTATCTATCCACCGTCTCCTCAGTAGCAGCCCCACCCCCCATTTTGTAGATCAACCATTTTTAATTTTTTTTTTTTAGTTTCTATTTCTCTTCTAGTTCATTGAGTTTCTTTATCTTTAGTGTACTTGTTTCATTTACTACAGTCAGGTCAGTTTTTTCTTACTGTTTTCCTTTGCTAGTCAAAGTATCAGGTCTAATTTTACATTATTATAATGTTACCATTGCTTTCATAAATTTTCATTTACTACATATAATCATCTTAATGCATTTTATGTCTTTCCTCTTTGCTCAGGTCTTCTTACATGATTTCCAAAAAAAAAAAAATAAAAAATCATTGTTTTTCTTCTTTCAACTTAAATTCCTACACTTCTCTCCTTTTGAATAATCTTGCACACACCACCTCTCCTTCCATTGATTATTACAATAATTACTAACTTTAAAACCTATTGTGTGTCCTACAAATCTAGCACTTCCCATTCTTTATCCATCCACCTCATCAAAATTCCAACCACATATTCCCGGAAAAGCAATATTCTTAACCATCCATTCATCTGTCTCAGCAAAAAATCTTGCCACATATTGTTGTAAAAGCAACATTCCTCGTCAGTCAAACCTCCATAATAGAAAAAAAAACATTCATCTGATACTGTCTTGATCCCTCTTTGTATAAAATAATAAGGCAATATTCTCTGCTAATTTTAACATCTGGTGGGTCTCTTACTTCATATTGTAGTTTTCAGCCAGCTTCCACTGCAGTCATATATTATGCCTTAACTGCTCAAAATCTTTTAACAGTAACATTAAAGCAGATCCAGGCAATAAGTAGAATATGCTGAAATAACCAGACTCCTATGTGGATTTTCTTTGTAAACCAACACACAGTAGATAGAGCCAGAAATAACTTATAACTGATTTAAAAAGAGGACTGGACTCCTCACATGTTGTGAGCTACATGCGAGCACCGGTCAAGGAGTAGTAATAGGTGAAATCATTTAACTAGATATTTTTCTCAAGCCTGGCAGATATCTTGGGGGCTTTCCAATCCACCGACATGCTTTCATGCAAACATTTTCATTTTACTCTGCAAATGTCCTCATCTTATAAATATCCATTTCAAATTGCCCTTCACCCAATTGACATCTCATTCACAATTCCTTCTTTACTCTCTACTAATTCCACACAAACGCACTATTTACTTCAGTAACTGCGTCTTGCTATTATGCTTATAAGATCTATTCATTTTCCATTAATGCAGAGTCATTCTGATACATTCCCTCTGTAGAAAAACTCTTTTTGCCTCATTCTTTGTATTCTTTCGCATTTATATAGGCATTACACTTTAGTATACTCAAATATGCAAATGTAATCCAATTAAAAATAAATATATTTTGCTTTTCTTTAGATAGTTGGAAAATGTATAAAAAAGACACCCCCGCCCATCTGAGTGTCCCTGGCTAGTAAAACTTATTTTCCTAATAGATGCACCTTTCCTTAATTTTACTTTGTGTCTCATTTACTTCTATCTTCCTAAGTGTCATAATGTTTTTTTCCCCCCTAAACACCTTAAACAGTTACTGCATAATTTGTATTTAGAGACGGGACACATACATTTTCTCTTTCACCTCTCAGTTGCTTAACTTCAGGTTTCTGCTATAGTCTTAATCTTTTAAACACAAGCCTGATTCTGAGCTTACTGACTATCATAACATGTATGTAACTAACCCGATAATGGCTTCTCTCCTTAGTTAATTAGTGCACTCCGTGTTTATTCATCAGAGGTACATGTTAAAGATATAGCCTGTCGATATTCTTTTCCTCTTCCCCTTCCCGACATCATACCACACTTACAGTAGTAACTAAATGCCTGCTCTGCTTCTCAGGATGCCACCAATGCATCTTACTTATGCTATTAATCTTCGAACCAAATATGTACTTGGGTATCCGTCATATAAAACCAAACACCTGCCAAATACCATCAACTATCTTTCTTTCCCCATGTTCTTCATGCCTACATAATGTTTATATGTGGACTATGCTGTCTGTCACTAGTTTTACTCTTGCAGTGACTTCCCCAAGGGCGCTCTGTGGTCACTGTCATATATCCACAAGGCACACTGGAACACACACCAAGAAATCTCCAAAGGAACTCCAGGCAAGAGCAGAACTGAAGTCAAACTTGTTAAGCAACAATTTATTTCCACAAAGCTTTTCGTTCAACTGATAGCCGAACTTCTTCAGACAAACAGAGCAAACAACACCATACCCATATATACATCTCCCTTTACAAACATGTTAAAACTAATTAACATTTAAAGGGACTATACCATAAATAACAAGACTGCAAGTTAAAAATAGAAAACTTTTAAACATGCTCAATCAAATATTACCCACTAAATAAAAACCAACATCCTCAAATGCTGGTCATGTACAAATCCTACTTAGACTGATATAAAATAAACCTAATCCAGTAAAAAATCAAACAATCATAAAACGTTACCCCAAAGTTCACATTTCAAGATTTATAAAAACATGCTGTTAATATAACGCTTAAATCTCATACGAACATGTAGACAAATGGAAATAAGTACACGCCAATATATGTGCAACTACCATCGACACAAACATCAGATGGCCATTGCTGGATCTCAGTAGACTTCTTAATTTCAGTATGCACGAAAGAGAAACCTTGTCATTAAGAGCTCTGTAAGAATTCAACCTCAGCTGCCAAATCAATTCTTGTCTCTCTAACAATAACTGGTAAGGGCCCCCTTTTACATCTAATGTAATTTAATTTAAAACCCTAAACACAAAAGAGTGAGTGGGATTCTCACTACAATGTTTGGCCAGGGCATTCTCTAACCTAGCCTTCCATATGCTGTATACATGCTCATAGATCCTTTCTTTCAACTTCCTGTCAGTCTTGCCCACACAAAATGCGGGACAAAGCTGACAGGTAGCAAGGTAAACTACAGACCTTGAAGAGCACGTATATCTTCCCTTTATCCTGCAAGTTTTCTTAGCAATTGAAAAACTGGCCCCAGTTGCCAAGTGCCTGCAACAACTGCACGCCTCACACTTGAAAGTCCCATCAATCCGGTGACACATTCCACTATTCATCTCCATGATACTCTTTAAATTATAAACTGAGTTTTACAATGAGATTTATTACCTTATTTTACATGGTCTTAAAAGTCTGTTTAAGATTCAGGTATTGTGGATAGTTATTTCATCATGTCTGGCCTACAACTTCTTGTTAAAGTTATAAAGAAAATGGTGTAAAAGCAGTAGGACTCTTTTTAATATCCTGTAGCTGATGAATCCATTTTAGTCAAGTTTTACAGCATGTCACAACACAGACATGAAGAGTCATTCAAGTAGTTTATGGCCTACTTTGGCCATACATGAATGACTCTACCCTGTCCTAATCTTCCTCGTTGCCTTCTCTGCCATTGACGTTGATTATGAAATCCTTTTTGATCACACAAGTTAATATGGGGTTTCATTCAGAGTTTTTGCTGTTCTGCATTGTCCCTCCGTGAGTGAACTCAGAGGGTGTATCAGGTGTCAGTCTATCTTCTGCTTCTATTTGAAATGTGGGGTTACCCACAATTCTGTCTGGACTTCCATCTGTTCATCATGTATACCTTTGCAATTGCCAATGTCAACAGAAGGAAATTCTGCAGTATTAGTCAAATGTACCTATTCTTACAGGTGGGTATGACACCTTAGATCCTGTGAGGGGCAGACTAGAAGATCTCCTTCTTTTGATGATTCAAATCTATCCAGTGTTTAGACCTTCTAACACGATTGTCTTGGCCTATAGACCTTCCAGCTTGTCATCATACTTGGTGATAATCATATTGCTTTTTAGATTAATGTAATGCCATTTTTGCTTATGACTACCAGTAAGCTTAAAAACTGTAGCCACTGTAAAATTACTAAGTTTCTTAACTGAACTTCTAGAAATGCACAGGCTTTGCTAATTCTGAATTTTTGTACTTGCTGCCTATGAATGAATGTGTTACGTATAAGGTTAATTTTTGGGGGTTAAGGCTCATTTTAAGCAGTGTCTCACCTTCCTAAATAAGTTTTCTGTTCCTTACTGGTATCCTAGTTACGTCCTTTCATCTTTCTTAAAACTGCTGAGAATCCATAGGATAAACCCAAACAGCTCTGCATAAAATTATTTTGGTTTTCATATAAGGCTTTGTGCCTTTAATGTACAACTATGAACATTTTTAAATGATGTCTTAAGATGTACCTCTAATATCAGACTTAGAGTGATCCATTCCTGTCTTGAGCTTACTTTTTTACTTAGTCCCTGAGTGCATATTGCATGTATATTGCTTATCACATTTGATCATTATTTGTATACATTGAATCTATTGTTTTTTTAATTTTCTTTCTAGTATGCACTAAGTGAAACACACACCAATAAAAGCTTAATGAATGAAAGAAGGAGTCTATTTTCTTACTTCATGTATAACTTGAAAAGAAAAGTTATTTGGAAGATATATTCCTACTGCCATTGACATAATGCTGGTTTGTATTCCTTGGATCTGGAAGCCATACCATTAAGGACAAAGATAGCCAATCAAGCATTGCTGGCCCTTTGGCTGAGCTGGATGCAGAAGATTGGGAAAAGCACCCTTCTTTATCCAGTCTGTATCATCTACTCTGACTACTTGTTGCTTAATTTATTTGTTATATAACTGTACAATCTTATTGCCTGTCACTGATGTCCTTACTGACTTCTGTAAACCTAAAAAACACATATGTTATCATAACAAAGGTAATCTGCATCTGTCAGATTGAGGTTAATTACTGATAATTTGCATAACTCCCTTGTACCTCTACATGCACAGCATTGTCAACCCATCCAGCCATCCAGGCATCATCAACCCCTTTTCCCATTTTTTTGCACAATATTAAAACATTAAATATTGCATCTTGGTTACTAAAAATCTGACAAGAAACTGAAGGAGCATATCTCAGAGAAGAGACATCCCCCAGAATTCTCGGTACTCTTCCTTATATGTGGTATAATTTAAATGACAACATCATCTACTGCCTGAGTGTTATCTAGTAAGTTAGATGATCTTTGCCCACTGTATCCTAAAGTAGTAATAAATATATCTGCTGGTATTTCTTTTTACAGATTTTTAAGTTTACAGTGAGATATCCATCCCCTATTTGCATGCAGACATGAAGTAAAACCTCTATTAACAATTATTTAGGATGCCAAACTTGGCTAAGTAGAAACTTCATCAGACCTCAGATGTTAATACTTTTTATTAATTGTTTCTAATAGCTTGTACAATTATTAATTTGCTCAGTTTTCATAATTATCATACTAAGAGAAAATTTTAAGTACTACATTAGCAAGCACTGCAAGTATTTGACAATGAGGCAGAGCAAAATGGTAGGGAGAGCATAGCCTCCTATACAGAGCATCAAAGTAGAAAGAGCTCTAAAGTACAACAGTGGTGACCAAAGCAGGTGAAAATGATCAATGGTAAATGCTGAAAATAGCCAGTATAATATTGCACACAGATAATACAAAAGCGGACAGCTAAAAGAAAACAAATGAAGATATTGTTTCTCATTCTCACAATCCAGGTACAAATGCAGTTTGAACTAATTATTTTAACAGAAGAACTGTAGCTTATTATTGAGTACGAAACTTAAAACATGATACTTGGAGAACCATAAATAGAGTGCAAATGCTGAGCTACAAAGATTGTAATGGTTACAAAAGAAAAAAAAATCTGGGTCTGCAGCCATCGATACAAAAGAAAGGATCAGCAGAACAAATCAAAGAGTAAAGGAGGAGGAGGAGTGAAGGCAGGGTAGGACCAATAGGACCAAGCCAAACATGGAAGGGACACCATGCAATATACAGGGCAATGTATAAAGAGGGTGCAACATTATGGTATTGAAGTAGCTGAAAAACACTAGAAACATGAGCCACAAAGCATCATAGAAAATGATGAAGTTCAAAAGATAGATGCTAGAAAACCAGATATAGTGGTCCATTAAAGGAAGATAAAAGTAGCATTGATCATTGAAATCGCCACACCCATCAGGATTTGCATGCAGAAACAAGAGCAATGTGGAAGAAAGATACCCAGACAGTTCCAATAGTAGTAGGAGCAACAGGTCTTATAAAAAAGAATCTGCAATTGTATTTAGATATGATACCGATACATGTAATTGCAGAAAGAGTTATTACTAGGTACTTTGCGGATGCTGCAAAGAGCTCTTCTGTCTGACATCAAAAATTGAAACAAAAATAATTTCATGAAGTTTAATCGTATTTTGACTTAGGAATGGGGTCCATTCCTGTCATGGTATTAGAAACCCAAAAGACTTGGAGAAATTAAAAAAAGGGTGCCTTAATGGGGGGAAAATGTCAAGTGAATATGAATGTATAGCTTGCCATACAGGCAACAGCAATAATGAGGTAATTATTTAAAAGCCCATTGTTGATTTTAGCACTTATTACAGGGACATATCAATGGAGAAAACCATTTGTAATGTTTGGAAGAACTGGCAACAGCAAACAATATTTCAAACTATTCAAGAAAGAGTAATCGTGGACCCAGAAAGCTCTAATATCTGGAAGTGTTACCTCCTCATCTGTTTGAAAAGAGCCCATCATTTAACAGAATGTTTAGTCATCAGCCCAGCTCTTGAGCTGAGCTATAAAAAAAAGACATAATGAAAGTACCTTATTGCAAAACTGGGCAATGTCTATCAAATACTCATGGCATAATATGACAGATGACAGCAGTGGCAACTCTTAAAAACTAGCATCACAGAAATAGCCAGTTCTGTAAAAAACATACATAAATAAATTCATAGTTTACAATGGTATCAGATTATATGTAAAAATAGCCTTTAGCAAATACAAATCAAGGAGGCAGAGAACAAGAAAGTGGAAAGCTCAGTCATGAAGCCAAAAGCTTAAACTGATGAAAGGATAACCAACGATGTCATAACATGAGATAAAGAACAGCATGCATGTAGATAGAAAAAAATGAAGCCAAAAGGAGTGATTATCAATTTTTTCAAAAAGTTTAGGAATGTAGTAAAATAGCTATGTGGAAATAATGAACCAATAAATGCTTCTCTTCAGCCTTCAAGAAGGAAGACACAAGAGACTTATACACTCCAGGTAGCAGAAATACCTAGGATAAGGATGGTCACAATCCGTCTGCTGAAGAAAAAGTCATGAAAGAGGACAAGAGTAAAGGTAAGCAATCTAGTAATGCTAGGCAATATTCACCTTGAACTCCTAGACTGCTTTGAAGAGAACTGGAATTTCAATTCATTGGCCATTTTATCAAATCCTGGATGAGAAATAAGATTCCTGCAGGAAGACACGCAATTTGTCCTCACAAGAAGAAGAGCTAATACAGTTCTGAAAGATGTACTATTAGTCAGACACCGATTATAGTAAAACTCTTTGAACGAGTGATGCAAGAAGGAATATTAGGAAATCTAAAAGCCAGTGGGATATGAATAAAGCAATTCTAGTGTGTTTTTTTTTTAAGCCACTTTTGTAGAGGGCAAATTAACACCATTTTGGGACAGGAAAAACTTTTCAGAGAAATCTAATAGAGCTATTTTCTGAAATCAATCTATTATATTACAAAGGGCCTAGGGCTTCAACATTTGTAAAACATGGCTAAGAAATAAGACACTGAGGTAAAAGTCACACATACTGACAAAAGGATGGTGATGAATGGGAATTTCTACTAAGTTGTATATTACCTAATGTTTGCATAAATGACTTTGTGGAGAGCTTGAAGGTAAAAATGTGCTGTTGATACAATTTTTTTCTTGTGAATAATACCAAAAAGAGTATAAAAAAAGATGAGAATGGATTTGTCACTATTTCTGAATAACCTAAAACATCAGCTTAAATTTGGTGCTAAATAATTCATTTGGGAAGAAGAAAACCCACGACAAGAGTTCACAGCTGGACAGGAAATAGAAGCAAAACAGTGTAGGGAAAGTAAACTGTGCCTAGTCATACTAACTGGCCCAAAAAACAAGCTGGCAATGTAATTCTGGCAAAATGCTACAACAGATAGTGACATTGGCATATGAAATCAGAAGTATTATCACTTTGTAAATATTGTCAGAGATGTCTCATATGCAACATTGAATGGATTTAGAACTCATTCTATGGACAAATGTCAACATTCTGAGATGTTACCAGCAGTATGAACCAGCTATAGTGTTGATTGTGACTTTTTCATTAAGCTGACAGGTTTTATTTAAGGAACAGAAACCTGCATCTCCAGCTTTGTGCTTTCTCGAGGAGAAAACAAACTATCAGTATAGTCCTCAGTAGCACTGTACACCACTCATTTGAACAGAACACTGACACGTCCAGACATTAGGCAGCAATGGAGTTGCAAACACAGAACAGAACACAGTAGAGCAGATCTCTGTTCCCTACACTTTGGAAGAACTTTGGGCACTCTAGAGAGGGTCTACTACATTTAAATTTGGCTTTGGTAGACTTTATTTGTCCTCTGAGTTGTTTGTTTAGTTTGATGAGTGTTTTATCCCGCTGGGTGCTGCACCTCCTCAGTTTTGCCATGATTTTCTTCCTCCTGTTATACAGCCTCTTGATTTTGTGATTCCACCAGGGTGGCTTGTTTTTTGAGTTAGTTCTGTACTTCTTCCTGGTGGGTACAGCTGCTTCTATGCAGCTATTAACATGCTTGTACAGGGTGTCTGCAAACAGTTCTGCATAGGCAGAGCAGAAGTGTTCTCAGGGTCATTACATTGCCAGCTTGTTTTTTGTATACTATGTACCCATGAGCCATGAAGAGAGTTGCAATGGAAATGCTGTTGTAGGTTAACCACATGTTTAAAGGTACAAAATAATAAAGGCTTTATACTTGTCTTTTGTATAGTACACCAGGATTACTGTGTTTTACAGGATAAAGTGGATGGAGGAGTCACACACCCTTGCCACTAGAGAACTGTGATCATTATCTGAATAAGTTAATTGTACAGAATCACTTAATATGCAAGTTGTTGCAGTGAGAATCAAATCCATAACTTCAAATTTGTTGACTGATTACAGAAAATGACAGATTGCTACCTCATTATAGGTCCATACTGGGCACAATGTAGCAATTATGGTACTGCTGTACTGTAATAGCACTGGTAGTTGTATATTGGTGACTTGACAAAAAACATCAGAGCAATGTTGTACAAGTACGCCATAGTGTTTGTGTGTGTACGTGTGTGTGTGTGTGTGTGTGTGTGTGTGTGTGTGTGTGTGTGTGTGATTAATATATTGCACTATAGATTTAGGGATACCATCTGTGATGAGAGGTGAAGCAAAAAATCAAGGAACAGAATTCCCTAATCATACAAGATATTCTGTACGTTACATCAATTAAAATTCCAATACAGGATTGTCAAGCAGGGACATCGGGAGGCATACGCACTGTACTGATTTCAGTACAACATTTTTAGAAGGGGGGGGTAGCTTTTTTGAAAAAAAAAAAAAAAAAAAATGTATGTACATTTAAGGAGGTGTTGTCTCCTTTAAGGAGGATACCAGCCAGTCAGAAGTGAGCTCACATCATGTCCGGCTGGCTGCAAGCGGGAAACAAGCAAATGGATTATCATTGAGTTGGAAGTGGCAAGAGCGTTCACAAATGGAAGGTAATCAATTGAAGTATGCAAGCGCAACGAACAGAGGATTATCATTGAGTTGGAAGGCAAGAGCATTCACAAATGGAAGGCAATCAATTGAAGTAAGTGTGTGCAAACTCTGTGGAAGGCAATCAATTGAATGGCAGTTTGAACTAAGTGTGTGCAAGCGCAACAAACAGATATTGTGTGTGTCCAGCACAATCGCAAATGGCAGTTTGAAGTGTGTGTGTGTGTGTCCAGCACAATCACAAATGGCAGTTTGAAGTGTGTGTCCAGCACAATCGCAAATAGCAGTTTGAAGTGTGTGTGTCCAGCACAATTGCAAATGGCAGTTTGAAGTGTGTGTCCAGCACAATCACAATTGGCAGTGTGTGTGTGTGTGTGTGTGTGTGTCCAGCACAATCGCAAATGGCAGTGTGTGTGTGTCCAGCCACAATCGCAAATGGCAGTGTGTGTGTGTGTCCAGCACAATCGCAAATGACAGTGTGTTTCCAGCACAATCGCAAATGGCAGTGTGTGTGTGTCCAGCACAATCACAAATGGCAGTGTGTGTGTGTCCAGCACAATCACAAATGGAAGTGTGTGTGTGTCCAGCACAATTGCAAATGGCAGTATGTTTGTGTCCAGCACAATTGCAAATGGCAGTGTGTGTGTGTCCAGCACAATCGCAAATGGCAGTGTGTGTGTGTCCAGCACAATCGCAAATGGCAGTGTGTGTGTGTGTGTGTGTGTCCAGCACAATCACAAATGGCAGTGTGTGTGTGTGTGTGTGTGTGTGTGTGTGTGTGTGTGAAAATGCCCCCCACATAATACAGGCTCAAACCCTGTACCTTTGCTTCAGGGTAAGAAGAGCCTAAAGTCCCTAACCACCACCATTTCTGAACTTTGTTCAGATTTGCTTTTCTAATGATTGTGAGCTATGGTGAGAACTGAGAACTGAAGTTGTATTTCTCCCATTATTGTTTTTGTTGTTTTTGTTGTTTGTCCAGGTTGTTTGTGCTAAGGTGTGAAGTGAGAACTGAACTTGTATTCCCTTATTATTGGCTTTGTTTGTCCTGGTTTTTTTGTGCTAAGAAGTTGAGAGCTATCTAAATGATAGCCATTAAGTTTGTCTTCCTATTTTTCAAACTGCTGATTTAGCATAGTGGTATGTTGCACTGACTATAGTGCATATGGTTCTGGGTTCAAGACATGCATGGTGATAACGCAGCATTTTATTCTAGCAACTTTCCAAAATTATACAAGCAATGTTTAAAATGTGTCCCTGTTTTTTGGGCTTTTGTCCCCCCCCCCAATAAATGTTGGCTTTTTCCAGATTTCTTGTGCTGCAAAGTTCAGAGATGCAGCTGAGTGTCAACATTTTACAAGGAGCTGAGAGCTGCAGGGGAACTTAAGTTTAGTGCTGCTTATGCTGAGTCTGCTTGTACTGTTAATAGCACAACAGGTAGTGTACTTGCTTTTGATGCAGAAGGCTGTGGGTTCTTCTCCCACAGTAGGTAGATGCATTGCTGATACTGCACTGTGTTGTAAAGGGGGTTGGATGCTGTAGTCCGTTTTGGCGAAGATATCTAGTAGCAACTATGAACCTGTTATCAGTTTGCCATCCATTCCCTATTGCAATATTACTAGCGTATCATTGTTTTTAATGCAACATAGACAATTTATTCCTCAAGGGAAACAGGCACATTATTTGTAGATGAAACCATGAAATATAAAGTTGTTTGCTAGCAGCAGCCTCTTCATTAGTTACAGATTTCTCTAATGTGGAATTAAGTAGATGGCTTTTACTAGTTCAGAGATTGTGCATATTTACTGATACTGGTGGACTGTAGAAGTTTGAGCAGACTTTTATGATGGAAGGTGTATCAAAGAGCATGTGTATGTTTCATGTGCAAGGGGCCTATGATTTGAAAACAGCCCAAAGTTACTTTATCTACCACTGGCAAAATGTATTTTCTTTGAATGTGGGTTTCAATGCTGTCTCAATGAATGTGAATTTCAAGGGCAGAGAAGTTTTAATGCTAAGTCTTGTTTCATTGTGAGACTGCATTGCTTTGTTTAGCAGATATTTATTGGTGTTCGTGCTGTAAAATGCAAAATAAAACTTTTCTGGCAAATCATTTAGGAATGAAGTCACTAAATAATGACAGACGTTAAGTTTCAGACGTCATAATCTTTAGAAAAATGCATGCTAAAGCAAGACCTGATATTCTATCAACTGTCTTAAGTTTATACAAGGTCAATTTTTAGTACTGTTTGTATGTTCCCCCAATATAGTTGGCCTTGTCCAGATTTCCTGCATTAAGAGGTTGAGAGGTATGTGCAAATAAATCGCTTTATAGAATTAGGAATATCCAAACCTCTCAACTGTCCCCAATTTTGGCTCAAAATGTTGCTCTCCCCCTAATAATCTCTCCGCAAAATAGCAATTTTGGAAGAAAACGTGGAGGGTTTACTTTTATAAATAACTGTAATGATCAGAGTTATACATTACTTTTATTTCAGAAATGCATGTAGATTCTCTAATTTTGTTAGCTGCTCTAAGTTAACTGTGCTCATATTAAAATGGTGTCCCTTCTTTGACAGGTTCCCAGCTGTATTGTCTGGCAATTTTATATTTTTGCATAACATTTTTGGTCCATTTTTCATAAAATTGCAGTTTTCTGGCTAATTAGTGGCAAATTGTTAAAGACTGAAGTTAGAAAATAATGGCAGACATTTGAGTTTCAGATTTCATACCTTTCAGAAAATTCGTACTAATGCAAGACCTACTACTATTCTATTATCTTTTCTAAGTTTATAAGACCAATATTTAAAAAGATGTCCTTATTTTTGGACCTTTTCCTCAGTTTATTTATGATTTTGTTGCTCTAAGAGGTTGAGAGGTGTGTGTGTGTGTGTGTGTGTGTGTGTGTGTGTGTGTGTGTGTGTGTGTGTGTGTGTGTGTGTGTGTGTGTTAGGTAGGTAGCATACCTCTCAACTGTCCAAATTTTTCAGAATGTCCAGATTTTTGCCCCATATTTTTTGTCTGTTCCTCATAAATTTTGTGATTTTCTAGAAAATCATTGAAGGCTGAAGTTGCTAAATAATGACAGACATTTGAGTTTCAGACTTCATGTCCTTTAGAAAAATTCATACTAGCACAAATCCTGTTATTCTAGCAACTTTTTCATACTAGCACAAATCCTGTTCTAGCAACTTTCTAAGTTCACGAGAGCATTATTTAATATCTGTCCCTGTTTATTTTAGGCTTTGTCCATATTTCTTGCACTAAGAGGTAGGTAGGGGTGTGTGCGTGTGAATGAAACATCCTAGTTAGGGGTAGCAGGTGGTTAGTAATTTACTCAAGCTCAAAACCTGTACCTTAGTTACAGAAAACAAAAGCATAAATTCTCTACCCCAACTACCATGCTGCATTTTTCAAAGAACTGACATTTCAGGTTAATTTTCAATTCAAGAAACCGAGTTTGAGTGAATTTATATTATATTACCGAAGAGGCATTACATCGAATGCTTCTTCATCAACACTAAAAGAGCGAACCGTGAATTACGAGAATGGCCGTAGCTTGGCTGGGGAGGGGGGTAGCAGTTTGAGAGCTGTGAGTACAAATTTGAAAATCCTAGCTACACCCCTGTTGTCAAGTGTCCAAGTATTTGCAACAATCCTTTCATCTAAGTAATTTTATTTCTAAAAACAAAAAAAAAAAACAGTTCTGCATCCTTCTTCAAAAAGAGACCAACTCCAAATAATTCCATTTATAGTTTTTATTGGGATAAGCACTTTCGTCCTGGTAAACTTCTTCAGAAGCAGCAACTTTGGTTTGTCCTGAAACATGCTCCCTGTATACATCCAGGATAAACTGGAATTACTATAGAGTCCTCACCCATGGATGACCTTTGATTGCCTTAATCACAAGCAAGCCTCCATTTGTTTAGTTTATTCATATTTAATTGTGCTTAGTTTCTCCATTCTCTCAATGGGCTATGTTGATTACCTATGTTTTTTCTAAAAGAAGCTTTAGTTACTTTGTGTAGATGGTGTATCTTGAATATGACTTTGCACTCCGATATCAATTTTAAACATTCAGTTCTAGTCAGATGTAATTCATTTTAAATATTTTTGTAGCTTTATTGCATGTTATATTAAGGACTTTGTTAGTTGTTTTAGTCCAGTAATGTTCTTACACAGATTTTAGTTAGTTTAGGCAGTTAAGAACTGGATTCATATTGCCTGTAATACGGTTTTCTAATTGGTACCAGTTAATGTTAGATTTTATTTTTTATTCTTAACTTTTTCTTATACTTCTACCATTTGCAAAGGGTTACCTTGAGTGGTAAACTCAACCATGAGCAGACATCTCTCACGGTAACTGTTTCTGACTCAGAGACCACCCTAATGCATTGATTTTCTGAGAATGGAAAATCTTCCCATAGGGAAACCACACTGGCCATGTTGAAGGATAATGAGGCAATCTGGGGAGAAACTAATGCTAGTTATCATTTGCTCTACCCTGGAAATACCTGCAGTAAGTGATTTATACAGATAAAGAATTCAGACAATCACTCATCTGTGCAAATTACCACAACCAGCTGTGTTAGTTAACACAAGTAATATATTCCAATCACCCATTTAAAGGGAGAAGCCATTTTCAAAGTATGTTATGTGAAGTTCAGTACGCAGGGAGTGCTGGGGGTATGAGAGTGTGGGTGTATTTGTGCAATGAGTGTGCATGCCTGACAGGGTAGGAATGAGTGTGATATCCAATACCACTTCCTTGCAAGCTATAGGTTCCCCCTCTATGACCAGGAAACCCATACCATGTGTTTAAACTTATTAGAAACACTAACCATCCAACCCAATACCATACTCATGGGTAACTTTAATTACCCCACTATTAACTGGTAATCCTATATAATACCAAATGTACATGCACAGAGATTCCTGGAGTTTTGCAAACACAAACTCCCTGGACCAGATAGTCAATACACCCACCAGGGGTGCAACCATACTGGATCTGGTTCTCGTTAATATGGGAGACTGCTGCACACCCCCTACTGTAATGCCTTTCTGGTAAGGTCAGACCACAAAATGGTCTGTTTTGAAATAAAAATAAAACCTGGACCCCCAGCTAAACCTGGAATATTCAGGAATTATTTTAAGGCTAACCTCCTGCTATTAAGTGAGAGCCTGGCAAAATTTAAAACCCCCATAAACCCTGAGAATACTTCTGCTCTGCCTTTGCAGAACTGTTTACAGAAACCCTGTACAAGCATGTTAATAGATGCATAGATGCAGCTGCACTCACCAGGAAGAAGCACAGAACTAATTCAAAAAACAAGCCACCCTGGTGGAATCACAAAATCAATTGGCTGTATAACAGGAGGAAGAAAATCATAGCAAAAATTAGGAGGTGCAGCACCCAGCAGGATAAAAGCACTCTCAAACTAAACAAAGAACTGAGAGGACAAATAAAGTCTACCAAAGCCAAATTTGAGGTAAGTTTGGCCTCCCAGGCCAAGGACAACCACAAAACATTCTTTAGCTATGTATGTAACCTCAAAGGCGATACACAATTGTGTGCAGAACTTATTGTAACTGGAGCCACCTATACTGAGGCAAAAGATATAGCAAACCTCCTGGCTGATAAATTCAGCTACAACTTTCTCTCTCTCTCTCCTTCAACCTTCCCTCAGGAAATATCATCAAATATAACTCCCCCTACTATCACTAGGGAACAGGTCCTTAATGCTCTCTCTAAGACCAAGAACACTCCATCAATGGGCCCAGACAATATCCCAGGATGCCTTCTAAATAGCATGAAACATGACCAATCAAGGCCTCTGGAATTATTATTTAACTGTAGCTTCCAAACAGGCTTCATGCCTGATGAATGGAGAAAGGCAACGGCCATCACTATGCACAAAAGTGGGTCATTTACAAACCCTGGAAACTACAGGCCCATAAGTCTCACTTATCTTATATGTAAAGCCATGGAAAGAATTATCATGGAGATGACCAGTAGAGATATAGTAAACCTCCAGACACTGGACCCAACCCAGTTTGGTTTCATCAAATGTAGATCATACCTACTCAACCTGGTGGACTTCTTTGAGAAGGTCATCAAAGCAATTGATGAGGGCAAAATCTTTCACACTGCCTACCTTGACCTGGCCAAGTCATTTGACACAATATCCCACTCGGGCATTGTTGACAAACTCAAGAGGTTAGGTACAAACCTGTATGTCACCTGATGGATAGCCAACTGACTCACAGACAGCACCCAGGAAGTTAGAATTGGGGAGTCCACCTATACAAAGAGGCCAGTCAAAAGTGGAGTCCCTCAGGGATCAGTCTTTGGAGCGCTCCTTTTTGGCATTACTTCTCAGAAGTCAAGGTCAATGTCAGTGTCTCTGGCTGACTAAATTTGCAGATGATTGCAAATTAGGAGCTGTCAATGAATCTTACACTGGCACAAATGTTCTACAGGAAGGGCTGACACAGACAAACAACTGGTGTCAGAGCCATGGACTAAAACTAAATGCCAAGAAATGCATAATAGTATCCTTTGGGAAGTCATCCATCCCTGGTAACTATCATACCGACAACACACCCCTTAGAGTTGACCCATTAGTCAGGGACTTAGAGACACACATAGATAGTAATCTAGCCTTTGATCATCATGTGTCTGCAGTGGTGAGGAAATCATTCTGTGTTGCACAATTATAAACAAAGGTATGGGATCTAAGTCCAAAGAAGTCATTGTTCCACTGTATTCAGCATTCATCAGACCTATCCTTGAATAAAAAGCCCCGTTTGGTATGTACCTAACCCGGCATATCCAACAATGGGAACATCCACAGAGGTTCCTCACTAAAAGAATACAGAGCGTAAGTAATATGTCCTATGCAGACTGCCTCAGTGACCTATCCTTGTATTCTGTCTCCTACAGGCTTTTCAGGGTAGATCTATGGCTGGCATACAGGGCATTGTCAGACCTCACTCTGATGGACCTCCTGCATATCCACAAAATAAACAGCACCAGAATTATCCATTCTAAAGACTTAAACCTTGCTTGTGATATAACTGGGACCCGCTGGAGAGATAGGTATGTATCCCAGAGACTACCTAGTCTATGGCACAGCCTCCCCCATCCATGTGAAGCAAAGTTCCTCCCTAACACATTTCAAGTGCAGCTTGGACAGTTGGATTGGAAAACAGAAATTCATTGCTGGTTTGGCATTTATGTCTCTAATGGACACAGGTAACCTATAAACGGTTCTCTCCCAGCTTACATTTATCAAGGGTATCAAAACCTGTCAGAGATTTGGGATGCATGGCTAGGCTTAAAAAGGCCCTTGTGGTTGCTAGCCTAGTAAAAACCTATGAACCTATGACCCTATATGTGTGTGAGTGTATGTGTGTGTTTGAGAGTGAATGAGGGCTGACTGTGTCAATGCAATGCAATAGCCATCAGTGATAATTACTGCTACAGAGAACTTTTTAAAATTTGCAATAATTAAGGAGAGTCAGAGTCATACAATCTAGATGATAATGATGCCTTCCTCATAGTAGATAAATATGTCTCTGAATCACTTTCTGTGGTTGAGTACACTAGATCAATGATCAACCCACATGAGGCACTTTATGTAACTGCAGCCTATGTCTCTGAATCCCAGCTCACATTTTTTCTTACAGGTTTATTTAATACCTTTTACTTTTTGTCATTCTATAGTTCATAAATGTTTAGATATGCAGACTTCATCCATTCAAAGGGTGCACAAATATATGTGTGCTTATGTATATATATCATTAGCAGACATGGTTTTTGATATCTGTTTTGTTGGGCCATATTGATTTGATTGACTCCCATTTTCATCGCAACATAGGAAGAGGAGATCCAGACTTGCCTTCTTACCAATTCATCATCATCATCATCATCATCACCACCATCGATTCCCTTTTTCCCATTTTCTACATGGGATTGGGGTGTTGTGTCTTGTTCCGATCTCAGTCTATTCCATGCTACTCTCCTGCCTTCTTCAACACTCATGCCTGACTGTCACCGGTCTTCCTCACACAATCCATCCACCTCTTTGTTGGATAACCTTGTTTCCTCTTGCTTTTTTCCTGTCTGTCCCAAATCTTTGCCAGTATGTCTTCTGTTTTTCTGCACATGTGCCGAAACCACTATAATCTGTTCTCTTTGACCTTTTCTGCAATTGGAGCTACATCAGCTTTGGCTGCTCTTATGTCCTCATTTCTTTTTCTATCCCACAGTGTGCACCCTACTGCCCATATGAGGTGCTTCATCTCCATCGCTTCTAGCTTCCTCATCTGCTCTGCCTTTACTGCCCAGAATTCTATACCATACAGTAGTACTGACTACACCACTGTTATGTACACCTTACCGTACCCATAATAAAATCTATTTCCCAGTTTCAATGACATTGTGTTCAATGTTTTTGGAAGGCTGCAGCACGGGTTGATAGAAGTGCCTACCAACAATGTGACATATGTATATATGGGTTTTCTACAGTATAGCGAGAAGTCGACCTTTCAAAGTGAAAAAAAGCAGGTACAGCTGGATGAAAATCAGCTGATTGCAAGTACAAGCATTTTGTCAGTATGAGATTGTGGTACAATCAGGATCTGGGAATTTACCCTTTTCCCACTGTATTGCTATCACGGCGTTGGTATAAATAATAACAGGGGTGTGTGTGGGTTACAGGGTGGGGGGCTTTCCTGCGCAGAAAAACTATAATTTATTTTTTGTTTGAATTTTTGTGATTCAAAACAATGTGCATTTGAATCTTTGTGATTCAAACAGTTTTAAGTGTCTGACTTGTGTGTGTATATATATATATATATATATATATATATATATATATGTGTGTGTGTGTATGTGTGTGTGTGTGTGTGTGTGTGTGTGTGTGTGTGTGTGTGTGTGTGTGTGTGTGTGTGTGTGTGTGTGTGTGTGGTTATGTATATGAATGTGTCTATGTGCATGTTTATATATGTGTGCATGAAGAACAATACGCTGTTAATCTAAATTGTATAATCAGTAGATTTTAATTTATTAAAGTCTTTGCCTCTTTCAGTGCATCATATTATACTAATGTGCTATTTTTCTGTTGGAGTTTTCTTTTTCCCCTACTACAAATGCTATGCCTGGAAAGAAATATTGTTTCACTGTGTTACTCCATTCAGTCAAGATACTGACAAGGGGAATAAATTAAGAATGGAATAAGAGAAAGATGAACTAAGGAAGGCCGAATTAAGTGAAAAAGAAAAAAATAAAGAAATTAAATATTCTTTTCCTGGTTGACATGAAGCAGACAAGTATTTTTGTAAGGAAAATCTGTTCAAAAACTACATAACATATACCTTAAGGTAATATAGTAAAAGTGGTGGCTGATATCAGTTTTTCATTTATAGACATAATACATTGTAGAGATTTCTTGGACAGTTTTTGCTGTTGAACTGTTCACCTTTGAGATACATCATAATGCATAATATTCTGTTACTGATATATACATATATGTAATTCACTCAGAAATGTGGAAACCATAATTCTCCTAGACCTTGTGCATGCAGTAATGTAAAATTTTTGTCAGATCTTCTTAAATGAGAGAAAAAAAGACCTTGACACATTGTGTTTTCTGTATCATTACTAGTTTTTGTCTGTGGCAAGATTGATGCTACCTGCTAGGTGTGACTGCATTGTATAACAGTAATAAAATGTTAATGACATTCACTCAAAGAGCAAGCATTGTAATCAGAAGTTGATGGCCTTTTTATGGCAGAGCAAAGACCGTTACAGCACATAATAGATCGGTGAAGGAGGATATCAGTCCTTTTACTATTTTTATAACACTATTCTTCATTGGTGAGGAAATATTAGGTTGTTTATTCACATCACAAATGAAACTGCAGATCATTGCTCTTTAGAATATGTTCTGCAGTTGTGTTTTATTGCACTCCACCTCTAAACTGTTATGCCCAGAGCCCCAAAGAAGTGTTCTGCTCTACTGTTATTTTTCTTTCAAACCTCCAGTAAACTGTTAAGCTGAGGTGCCATATGGTAGCTTGCTGTACTATGTAAACTCACAAGCCAATTCAAGTATAGAACTTAGGATTTTCATTTGTGTAACCTTCAATTATAAACAATAAACATATATATTTATACTTTGAAGAGACTCTTAGCAGTTCTAAAATGATCATAATAAAAATCCTTACTGTGGTTTGCCATAGTCATACTTGTAGCTTTACAATCAAATGTGACATAGAAATAAACCAAAACTGTATCTAAGATACCAGTATTGTTTTGTACAGCTAGACATACAGGGGTTTATCTTAATATGATAAGCAGATGTTAATATACAATAGAGTATTTGCTGTGTCCTAGCATATGCTGTGGCGTGTATTCTCTGGTATGAAGTGTTTATGCTTTTTATATCCAGCGGTGCTGATACAATTTGTCTTCTTCAATAATCAATAATGGAAGTCACAGACAATGCTAAAAAATGTTTAATAACAGTAATTTCTATTTGTTAACCAAGTAGGCCTACTGGACACACACTACCTTATCAGGGGCAACCTGAGAGCAATGTCTGGTTAAGTAACTTTTTCAAGCTCACACATTGTAGCAAAATGAAGGATGAGGCAATTAAACCATGTATGAAACCTCACAGTCCTAGCCCTGTGTACCAAAATGTGAAAAGCGTTCCTCTAATTAAAAGAACTTATGTTTGGCTTTATACTCACACATACATGCACACATATATGCAGACACACACAAACTCTCTCACTTTATTAATTTATAGGCGAAAATATGGCAACATTTTCCATGTAAAAAACTGTGCAAAACACCACTTTTCAACTCCCATAATGAAATGTGCTCAGTTTTTTAGACAAAATCTGGCTGCATTCAGGGCTACTATTAAATAATAAGGTCTGACCAGCAGCCATTGTATTAATGTTCTAGTTAAAATCTCGATGTGTAATTGGTTATGAGGAACAGCTAAGCCCCACCCTGACCCAGCAGATGATATTCATCATTCTCATCCCTGCCTATGGGTTGTATCCTACCAAGGATACAGCACCCAGACAAGTTCCCAAATCATTAACTCCTTCCTACACAGTCACTCTGGCTGCCTATAGGCTAATCTCTTTTGGAGGAGAAATATAAAAGCCAGAGTGACTAAAAATCTTCAACTGTCTTGTGCAGATGCATCTTTGGCACTTCTCCTGTGCAGCCTTCGGATAGGGCTTTCTGTCAGACAGATAAAATACATTTTAGAGACCCTATCCATACATATAAATTATATTTTTAATATTTTTGTGTTTTTACTGTTTTTTTGTGTAAAATAGTATGTCGCTTACATCAGCTGCCATAATGGTTAAGGGCCTTACCTCCCATGCACAAGGTACAAGGTTTGTTCCTGACCTCCAAATAATTCCCTGTATGGAGTTTGAATGATCTCCCTGTGTCTCTGTGTGGTTCCTCCCAACTTCCAAAAACATGCCAAGGGTTTCCACCTCAAAACTCACCCAATAATGGAGTTGTGAGCAGTAGCACAGACTCTAGATGGTGCTTATAAGGGGGAAGAGTTGCATATACCAGCCACTTTGGGCATCAACTGTGGTGCACAGTATTCTCAAGATAGGGGAACATAGATGACAGACTGCATGCTGTGCTAGGGCTAGCCACTTGATGATGTAAAAATTGTCTCTAGGTGATTCGGCCATGTTGTCTAATGTCACCAAATGGGTAATTACTGGTGATAAGTAATTTGAGGATATGTCCTACTCTGACTTACACCTGGGATCCATGCTAATGGTGGGAAGGGTGTCTGTGCACTTATTGGCCTGTGTGTGCACACCATAAAGTCCAGCAGCCCTAGGTCAATAAGCTACTGACTGACTGGTGTCCAGTTGCTCAGCAAGTTGGATAGCTCTGTTAAGCGATATAAAACAAATGAACCTGCCAACATGAATTAAGAATTGCTATACTCAATGTAGGTTCACCGACAGGATGTAACTTGGAAGTGGATGACATGATGATAAGGAGGAGCCCAAACATCCTATGTATCCAGGAAACAAGATGGAAGAGTGGTGGAGTAAAGTCACTTGGCTTAGTATCCAGAATATATTCCTCAGGAGGAGGACAGAATAGAAATGGGCTGGGAATTATGGTGAGGGAGATGCTTCAGAAGACAGTGGGGGATGTCATCAGAATTAGTGATAGGCTTATGGTAATCAGAATCCAGTGTAAGGACAGGACACTATTTATAATCTCAGCATATACATCCCAGGAGGGTTGTGATAGAGAGGAATAGAGTGCATTCAAATAGCAGTTGCAGGACCTACTAGATGAAGCAGGACAATGTGAATTTGTATTTATAATAGGTGACTTGAATGCACATATTGAGACAGAAGGAATAGGATATGAGGACTACCTGGGTCCACATGGGTAGGGTAACAGGAATAAAGAAGGAGAGTCCATTCTAGACTTCTCTCTGGCCAATAGCTGGATGGTAACCAACACATGGTCTAGTATAAGAAACAGTCCCAAGATCACATACAAGAGTGGCTAACATGCAACTCAGGTAGACTTCCTCCTAATAAAGAAATGGAACTGAGGTAGAATCAGTGACTGAAAAGTCATCCCCAGTGAAACAGTCAGTCCACAGCATAAACCACTGGTTGCCACTATCAGATGCAAGCAGTGGTCAGAGAAGGCTCTAAGGACAATGAAGACTAGGCTGAAGAGCTAGAAGTAGATTGTAGAGAATGCAGGAATTCAAGGAATTACTCAGGGCTCTAGCAGCTCTGGAAGAACAGAAAATAGGTGGAGTTGAAGAAGAATGGCAGTGCTTCAAAACAGCATATGTGAGGACTAGAGAACTGATATGCAGCCGAGCCAGATACAGAAGAAAGGTACATAAGGAAAACTGGTGGCAGAATGTAGAAGTCCAGGAAGTCATCAAAAGAAAGAAGGAGTGAAGTAAAATGTTGGAGATAGAAAAGACAGACCAGGCTTGGAAGGGATATGGGTTGGCTAGCAAACGAGTCTAACAAAGCAGTTGGAATAGCAAAGAGGAAGGCATCAGAGGCACTGTACCAGCTTCTGGAAAGTGACTCAGTGGATGGCCAAAGGAACTCTATCAGACTGCTAGACAAAGACAGAAAGATAAAAAAAGATAGACACTCATCATAATGGATGCCAGCAACAACCTGCACACCAACACACAGGACAGTGGCAGATGGAAGGAGTACTTCCAGCAGCTTCTGAATGAAGAAAACTACTCAGAAGTTGTACTGTCCCAGACACAGCCTATGATGAAAGAAGAGAAGGAGCCCACCCTAGAAGAAGTTAAAACAGCACTGAGGGGAAATGAAGTCAGGGAAAGCAGCAGGATCAGATGAGGTCACAGCAGATATATGAAAGATATTGGGTGAGATTGGGGAGAAATGGCTCCTAAGGGTATTCATAACAGTATGGAGAGAAAGGCGTATCCCAGATGACTGGAGAATAAGTATATTAGTATCAGTCGACAAGAACAAAGTGGTCATTCAGAACTGTGGACCTGGAAAGCCTTCTGCAGAACTGTACTAAAGATTCCATGAGTGATGGTTCTATTATGCCTGTCTTGAAAACACAGTGTAGCAGAAGAGATCAGGACAAGGAATTGGGACAGAGTCCCACCCCAATGCAGAGGGCATAATATAGGAATGGTAATAGACCCCAACTTAACCAGGCATCCACAAGCCAACTGATATATTTTGGATTTACACAGCCATACCAAAATGGAACTTTTAAAAATATACACATTTTCCCACTTAACGGTAGGCAAGAATTCCTCAACTCTAAAAGCCCCCAATACATCCAAGTATCCAAAGTGACATAGGTGGCAGAAAGGGAGGCACAGGGCATGATGGTATGAATAACTTGAATAATGATCAAGAACATGTTTAGATCAATAGGCCTATGATCATCAGAGATCCTGCCCAAGACCTTATCCCAACTATTAACCATTCTAACCATTCACCAATCTTTGGTGAAATCCGGGAACCCTATATCTTATCCCAAAAACTGAGGGCCGCTAGGTGGATTTGAATGGTTTTAACAGCCTCATTCTGACAGCACCTGGAAACCAAAAAATAGCAAATAAGAGAGGGTTCCCAAGTCCTGCTACCTACAGGTAGTTTCTTAACAAAATTGTGAAAAGGCCGCAAAAGAAGAACTGTAAGACCTCTCGGTGCTAGTCGTACAAGACTTCAAAATCAAGTAGGCCACTACTGATTATCAATCAACCAAATGGAGTGTGGAAGAGGAGTGAGATATTTGCATTCATCTGGAGCTTGTTCCCTGAAGACAAACAATCTCCTAATACATTAAATTGGCCCAGAACATGAAGAGTCCTAAATGACAAATTAATTTTCACTCTACAACATGAATTTCCTAAGAAAAGATTGAACTCTAAGAGCTTTAGATACCCTCTTGTTCAAGACATGCACTACTGAGAGGTTGTAGCAATGAAAAAACACTTCCCTGCCCCATAAACATCACTGCAGGCCACAGCGCCACCCAAATGGGAATAAGCTTAAACAAGACAAGTGATATGCCTTCTAACCTGATTGCCCCACAAGGAAGGTCAGTGGGAATAAAACCATCTGCCTTGATAGTAGGCACCCATTTCCAGTGCTCCTGCTGCATCCATGAACAGCTGAACCTCCAGTGAGAAAATACAGTCCTTCTGCAAAAAAACACTGGCATTGTGGTGGGCCAGAAAGTACTTCCAAATAACTAAATCCTCCTTGAACCTCTTAGTCATTCTAACTAGGTGATGCTTCCATTGATTCCTCTTAGAAGGTTGGCTAAACTCCTGACAATGTGTCTGTCTGGGACAATAGCCCAACACTGGAAACTGCGGACATCCAGGAGCTCCATGACCTGAGATACTCTAACATTTTTAAAGCCAAAAAATTGACAAATTGCCACTTTAAGCTGTTATACCTTATCCAAGGGAAGTCTGAACACAGAGGCAGAAACATAAATTTCGAGACCTAAGAAACACAAGGCTCTGAGAGGGCCCCCCATTATGCCTTCCACCAGTGGGACACCCAGTTCCTCACATAGGTCAATAAAGGTTGTAAGAGCCATCTCTACTTTACTACCTTCTCCAGTGAATAAAATAATCATCTAAGTAGTGGACTGCTGCATGTTCCCCAAATCCAATATGAGGCAGAAGTCAATTCTGCTGCCTGTTCCAGGGGCCTTTATTGCCTAATCAGAGAAGTCAATTTTTCACAAAGTGGGACAAGCCATGGAACACCCCATGGGCATGGCTGTATCTATGAAAAGTCTGCATCCACCTTCATCCCCAGGAATCTCCAATCAGCTGAATGAATTAGAATTAAATTAAAGAACGACACAATATCAGCATTACCCAACCAAGGATCGCTACATTTTTTAAGGATGTCCATGCATCCTGTAACATGGCGTATGACACCTGTGCATCATTTGTTCAGATACTGTCATTGACTGAGCTGCCAGGAGGGTAAGACAAGTGACAAATGAATCTGAACTGCCCAGGAGTCTTTTTAGGTACTAAACCCAAAGAAGAAATTTAAAAGTGAGGGACCGGAGAAGTACAAAAGTTGACCACCACTCTGCCCACCACAATCTCCTTCTCAAAAAGTAGCCTCAAATCTTTTTCTTTACCTTTAATGGACTGTAGGTTACTACAAGTCTGTAACTGAGACACTGCTCTAGTCTTTAATAGAAACCCATGAGAAAATCATTCAAACAGTTCTTGTCTAAATGAATGATTGGGGCAACCTATCAATAAACAAAAGAAAACATCAGTCTTAGCAGGAAAAGGTTTCTATGGGGAATCCAAAATGAAGCCCCCCCCCCTTCTGCTGCAAAATGGTTGAGACCCTCCCCCAGTAATTACCTAGAGAGCTCCGAGCTTAGATAAAGCCAAACCTTATGCCCTTGTCATCACTTCCTTTAACCAACACCTAAGCATGGGATGCCCCTTACTACAGGCTAAGCACATATACTGAAAATTACAGGCAGGCCTAGGCCAGAAACTGTTGCTAAATACCCAACATGATTTAATGGTATTAGGACCACTTTCTGGAATGACTTGACTGGAGATCCTAGGCCTGTCAGCCGTGATACTCGACCAGGTATTCACATGCTTCTTTTCTCATTTGAGAGAAGTGTCTGAAGCTTCGAGTCTCCTAAACATCTGGTCATACCATAACCATGTTAACTCTCCCAAACCATTCCGCATCCTTGATAGAGTTAAAATAAGTTAATAAAGGCAAAACTTGACTAGCGTCTTTCTCGACTAAGATGGCCATAAAACAAATAAACTCAGCTACCCAGTTGTCCAAATTATGCAACTGGGCCTTACCTGCTTGCCTCTTACCCAAAACTGCCAGCTCTGTCATCATATCTTTGGTCCCTGTGACCTGCGTATCCTTCAGACACTGGACCCCTTCATTACTGACCAAATCACAAATATCCATATACTCTTCATTCAAAACCTTATCTCTCAATGAATGACTGAGGTATATGTGAAATGATAGCTGAACTTGGAGAGAATGCTGTAACCATTCCCTGAAAATGACTCTCCTGTTTGTTCCCCTCGAGGAAGAAGTGTTCCACCCATAATTTGCCTACCAGAGTCCTGGGCTAACCCAGCAACATTAACCTCAGCCCTATTTCCATACTAAAAATCCCTCTCTACAAACAAATCAAACAATCTGACTTTATCAGCTTCAGACAAAGTATCCAAAAATGTACCCAAGCATTCATCTACTGACTGTACTGTACCCCATTCTTCTCTACCCATTAAATCAGATAAATGACCTATGTGCTGCTGTCCTGATGGGCATGGTCACTACATGTCCATGTCATACCCCTTCTTCTTTCCATGAGATCTGGCACGTTTGACTGGATGGGATGTATCAATCAGATCCTGTGCCATTAGGTCACTACATGTCCTTCTACCTGGTTTGACACTTTCAGACCTACACTGTCTCTACCACTGCAATGTCTATTCAAGAAGTTCCTTTACAGGGGCTACCAATTCCTCCCATCTTGAGCGAAAATCTGACATAATCTGCCCACTGCTGCTCAGGAAGTTCAACCTAAAGAAAACAAACACAAAGCCAGCATCAATGAAAACCTACTTGACAAATAAATAGCAGAACACTAAGTAACAGCAAACAGTGATGAGAAAAAAAATACCTCATGGCACCAGTGATGTAACTACAAAGTAAATGATCATAGAACTTCAGATGCTGACAAGAGAAAATTATGCACTGCTGCTGTTGCTGCCAGAATCCCTGGAATTATAAGCCATCACCAAAGTAAACACTGACAAGCATGCTGTAGTCCCACTCCTACATTGGCCTAAACAGTACCTCCCTACATCAAGCTGGACCAAACCATCGCACAAAACCACTCCCCACCCATACCAAAAGAAGCCCAAAGACAAATTCCAAAATACACCCACCTATAACCACATCACATAGCAATCCTCCAAACACTGACACCAGGAATACAGTGAAAGAAGTCCACAGAGAAAGCAGATCCACACAACTCCTGGCAATCTAAAATCTTACTAAGATGAACATAGAAGTATTTAAAATCTGTAAGTAATAAAACAGAATACTTGACCACCATGGCTGAATAAAATAAATCAAGATTTAATGGAAATATAAAACAAGAACATAAAAAGGGTTAACTGTTTCATGGCAAGAGCCACTTCATCAGTCGTATAATAATCAATAAAATCAACACTTTTATACACCCGATTAACCAATGATATCAGTGATGTAAATGACGTGATCTGAGTACCGTTTTTAAAAATATAGAGTCAGTCAAAACCGGGCTTTCATCTGCCTGTAAATAAATAGTCCATCTTAACTTATTGCATTCTGTCCTATAGTCCTTAAATCACCACCCCTCAGGTTAACTTTCATCAGCTCCAACGCAGTAAATCTAAAAGCGTGAATAACTCCCTACTCCTTCACATTGCTTAATTTAAAGTTAATGTTTTTATGTAGCTATTTTTAGAGCACAGTGTTGTTGTTGTTGTGTCTTTCAGCTTTTCCCGGTTAGGGGTCGCCACAGCAGAACTCCGATCTGCTAATGATTGGCAGTAGATTTTTACATGCCGAGTTGCCAGCTCTGACGCACAACCTTCAACGAAGGTATGCCCATATGCCCATTTACGCATATCTCCACATAGAAGATGCTCTAGCTGAGAATCGAACAGGACAATATTGTACTGTGAGGTGACAACGCTACCCAGCACCACCACCACAGTTTTTTTTATTTTTAGAGCACAATAATGACATAAAAAAACTTTTATTGATTGTTGTAGGTCTGATGAAGCAGCTATTGCTGTGAAAGCGCCAACCCTTTTTATGTTCTTATTTATTTTATTCAGCCATGGTGGTCAAGTGTCCTGTTTGATTACGTTAGCACCTTATGGATTTTGTTGAGTTTTGCTCACTAGTTTTACTGTTTGTTTGTGTTACTTGAAATCTGTCCCTGCTTTGGATCCTTGTCCTCCATTAAGTCAGGCTTAGTTCAGTTGTCTCACACTGAGTATAGGGCATATCTCCACACCAATCAGGGCCAACTCTCAGAAGAATAAAGGACAAAATCAGAAACAATCAGTGACAATAAGGAATACTTTTAAAAGCCTTAGAACTATTAACTTGTAACATTGGCAGAATAAAATAATATGAATTAATAGCCAGTTTCTACAGTAAAGAAGTCAATAATTCTAATATATGGCATTATTTATCAGATGTAAATCACCATTTTTATATATATATATATATATATATATATATATATATTATCAGTTTTGGGAGGAAGACTCCCCACCTACAATTAAGAGCAGCAGACCAACCAACATTGGAACGCACCAGTAGCAAAGGACACAATCTTGAACACTGACAGAATAAGAGATTGTGAATTAATATACAGATTCTGCAGTAATTAAATATATAACTCTACTGTATTGTCATTATTTGTTTAAATATAAGTCCCCACTTGTTTTATAATAAACAGTCTTGAAAGGGACTAAAACGAACAGACCGCAACAAGCCTACTGACACACACAACTGTCAGAAGGAAAATACCAATGACAGTCACACTGACTTGAATAGGAAAATCAAACCCTGTACCCTGTACCTGTCAGGTAAATGCCAGTTCCCAACCTACCAGTTAAAAGGTGAAATTATTCTCTATTTTCTTTCTGTCTCACTTTTTATTTATTAATTACTCACTTACCTAACACCACTACAGCACCAAGTTCGGAATTAAGGTTGCTTACGAGAGCATTCATTCTCCACTTGCCACAAAATTCCAAGTGTGTGGTGAGCAGGTTAGAGTTAAAGCCTGGACACATCATCACAATGAAGTGGTTCTGGGATAATGTCGTCTGTGCTGTGGAAGGTGATTGTGTAAATATTCTGGACTGTAATTCTGTAATCTTCCATTGTGACAGTGGTTTTAAAATTGATGGCTGCATCACAACTGTTCTCTCAAAACAGAACCACTGCATATTTGTGTTTATCTACTCTTTTTAACATACCTCTGTACAAAGCAATACAACTGCATATTTTTTCCGCTCTTGTCTGTATCTGTCATTTGTTTGTGTCTTTTGGCTTTTCCCAGTTAGGGGTCACTACAGCAGAACCCCAGTCCGCTAATGATTGGCAGTTGATTTTTACATACCGGCTTGCCAGGCCTGACGCACAACCTTCAACGAAGGTACGCCCATTCATGCATGTTTCCACACAGAAGATGCTGTAGCTGAGAATCGAACCGGACAGCATCTTATTGCGAGGTGACAACACTAACGCAGCACCACCACTGCAAACAACTCTCTGTATTTATCATTAATGTCATTAAATAACATCAGCTATGTAATGTAAGATAGGACATACAATAAAAATTATTCTGATTTAAGTGCTTTGTTTTGATCATCTGTAGCCAGTTTGTGACTGAAAATAGCCAATAGGCTAGCTCACCTACCTGGTAAACACATGGAAATAAATATATAAATAAAAGTACTACACTTGTTGCTCTGGATTTGTTTGCATTGTGAAAAATATTATGGCTAGTTTTTGTAGCTGGGCATAGTTCAGTACATTATGAAGTTCAAGCCATTAGTGTTTTAATAGGCCTGAGCTGTGTGAGATTTATGTGGTTGACTGATAGTAAATGTCTGTTTTCTTAGAAAGTAGAACTCAAACCAAAAGCTGTAGATAGAATGAAGGAGCAAACACTATTCTTTAGTACTTTTGTTCAAATTTATTCTTCATGAACTTCTTCAGAAAAAAGTTAAACTCTCAAAACACACCTCTTATAAAGTTGCATCACACATCATGACTTTCATGATACTTTAAATTAAAGGTATAAAATCATACCATAAAAATAAAAAAACTGTCTTGTTTCCCAAACAGCTGTGAATGTCAAAACATCATAAAAAATGCCTTAATATAAAAACATCATCATATTATTATGACTTCAATGTTATTTTAGTGCTAAAAAACACTTAATATGAATATATTCGTTCAGACCAGGGGCTCTGTCTGCTACCAAACTGATCTGCCACAATGACTCCTTACATTCTAAAATCAAATTGGTGCTCCCTATATAATCCACTTGTTGAACATAATCTATGACTGAAAAGGTGAACTTTTTAAAGTTCACACAGTGAATAGCATGCCTAGCTAAAGCATTGGTAAAGTCCTTTTTCTTAATAGCAAATGTGTGTTCATAGATTCTACGCTTTAAACATCTAATAAAATCAAGGGACATTGTTGTTTTAATGTACTTTCTGACTTATATAGTAGCATTGGGGCTAAAGCTGATAGGCACAGAGCCTCTGTAGTCACAAGGAAGCAGTCCAAACTGCGGAGGGATCTTTTGGCGTATGCCAAAAAAGAGGCCTACCCTTTGCAACATTGGCGGGCTTTTCAGGAGAACACTATCAACACCAGTGCAACTAATGATAACAATGTCACACAGGGTGAGGTGAATGATAATGGAAGTGCAAACAACAATAGTATGACCACTAATAATAACAACAATGTCCCTAATAACAATAATAACAACAGTAACACAGTTCGGCAAGTTTCAACAGAGTTTGACAATAATAATCCAACATTTGATAAAGTGGTTTCATCTACTAACAACCCCTGTGGATCAGGTTCTTTTTTGGTGGAACAAGGGGGCAACAAATGGACTCTCAGGTGGTCAAACCAGGTTCAGAACAAAACAAAAATGAGGGAAAGAAACAACAACAGAAAGAAAAACTAAACGTTTCAGAATTTGAAATTCGCATTTTGAATTTGTCAAAAAGTGTTTTATCTAATGATGTGATTTCAGTCTTGAAAAAAGGTTTTTCCTACATACCAAGTTGTTTTGTTAATAGGTTCATAGGTTCATAGGTTCATAGATAGGTACTAGGCTATCTGCCTGAAATCAGTTATAAGCCTAGCCAGAATGTGTTGGCTTTTGCCGCCCCCTAGATTAGTTGCCTGTGCCTCTGTCCAGCAGTGCCACTGAAGTGATCCCCAGGGTAAACTTTCTGTTTCCCATCCACTCGTCAAGGTTTCTCTTGAAGAGTGCTAGTGAGAAGCTCTGCTTAATGTAGATTGGAATCTTGTTCCAAAGCATGGGAAGTCTCTGGGACAGGAATCTATCCCTCCAGAGCATCCTATTTATCCCTGTGGTGAGGTTTAGATCCCTAGAGCATGTGGCTCAAGGGGGAAAAGGTTTTCTTTAGGTGGAGCATGTCCATCAATTCTGGGTTGGACATGGCCTTATATGTCAGGCAGAGAGCACCTCTGAACAGGCAGTATGCAACTGAGTACTGCTTGAGTTTCTTCAGTCGAGTTGCATAGGGCATCTGTTTGAGACCAGTGATCCTCTTGGTAATTCTATGGTCTTTCCAGCTGTTGCAGGTGTCTTGTACAGTACATCCCAAATGGGATATTGTACTCTATGATGGGTCTGATGAGTGATGAGTGATGAGTAGAGTGGCACAATAACCTCTTTTGATCTGGATGCAAACCCTTTTGTGATGAGGTGGGCCACATAGAAGGATTTTCTAACCACTTTGGCAATGTGATTTATCAAAGGAGAGATTACTATCTACTTGGGTCCCCAGATACCTTATTACGTTTTCCCTATTTAGGGGACTACCACCTATGTGGTAGTTTGTCGGTACTTTGTTATTTCCAAAGGGAATAACTATGCACTTTTTGGCATTTAGCTTGAGGCCATGATTTTGACACCAGGTATCTGTCTCAGTGAGAACCTTTTGGAGGAGGTCTGTGTCAGACAGTGAATCAATTATAGCCCCTAGTTTACAATCATCTGCGAACTTGGTCAGCCATAGTCCTCCTGTGCTTGTCTGTACCTCTGAGAAGTATATGCCGAACAGGAGGGGTCCTAGGACTGAGCACTGGGGAACACCACTTGTAAATGGTTTAGAGTCAGACCTAGCTCCCGCAACTCTCACCATGTGGGTTCTGTCCGTGAGCCAACTGGCAACCCATCTTATGACATAGGGGTTTATGTTCAGGCTGGTGAGCTTGTCTATAATACCAGAATGGGGAATGGTGTCAAAGGCCTTTGCGAGGTCTAGGTAGGCTGTGTGTACCACCTTTTCCTTGTCTATAGCTGTATCAAAGAAGTTCACCAGGTTTAGGAGGCATGATCTGCCCTTAACAAAGCCAAACTGGGTAGGGTCCAGTGTTTGGAGGTTCCCAATGTCTCTGTTAATGAGTTCCATGATGATGCGCTCTATAGCCTTGTAGACCAAGCTAGTCAGGCTTATAGGGCGATAGTTCCCGGGGTCTGTTGTGGCTCCACCTTTGTGGAGCGGAATAAATGTTGCTGTGCACCACTCTTTGGGTATGTAACCTGTGGAGAGGCTGAGTTTGAACAGTGTGTTTAGGTTGGGGTTAATTCATCTTTGAGCTTGTGTAGGATGCAGCCTGGGACACTGTCCGGTCCCATTTATGCTGTTTTTGGCTTTAGAGAGGGCTATTTTAACCTGAGTGTCTGTGATTTCAGGGGCTCTACATTCTTCTGGTATGATTATGGGCCCTTTTTGGGGGTGAGAGGTGGGGTGAAGTTTGCACTGAACCTGTCTGCCAGGATGTTGGCAATATCGGTTGGTTCAGTGTATTTTGTGCCATTCTGCACTAACTCCGAGCAGATCTGGGCATTGCCACTTAGATTCTTGACATAGCTAAAGAATGCCTTGTGGTTATCTTTGTAGTCCTTGGCAAGTTTTCTTTCAAAGCTCGCCTTGGACGATTATATGAGGGATCGTAGTTTGTTGCTGATACTGATCAGGGATGTCTTCCCTTCTTGGCATTTTACTCTTTTCTGTACTAGTTTCCTCCTTCTATTGTATAGCTTGTTTATGGCAGGGGTCCACCAGACTGGTTTCCTTTTTTTGGAGGAGTGAGTCTTGGTTTTGCTTGGGATAGCACAATCCATGCATTCTTGTTGGTGCATGTAGAATGCATTAGTAAAGGATTTTGCAGCTTGGACAGCATTATCCTTTAGCATGGAGGCTTTGAAACTTTCCACCTCCATCTTAAGTAACGTGAAGTTTGCTTTTGAAAAGTTTTTCACTGTGGTTTCTTGTCCAGGGGTGGGGGGCGGAATGTGGATATTCAAACTGATTTGTTTATGGCCAGATCTAACCAGCAAGGGGTTGACCTCTGGTGTGGAACACCGGTTGCCCATGTTGGTGATGTTGTCACCTCTGGTGGGAGTGTTGGCCAGTTGTTCCAGGGTATTTGAGTTTATAAATTCTAGGAAATGTTGGGCAAGGGAGTTAGTACTTGAGTAGTTCTCTCAGTTAATGGTAGTTGAAATCACCCAATATTAGGGTGTTTGGTAGGACCTTTATGTTACCCACTGTTTCCAGAAATGCACAATGGGGGTCCTGGGACATGGTGGGTGATCTGCAGCAAGCGACAATTTGAATTGCAGTTTTGCTCATTGTTAGTTGCATGTGGATAATCTCTGAAGCATCGTGCTGTGCCACTAACCTGGAGGTGTGGGTATCCTTGATGAATATGGATACTCCCCCGCCTTTTGTATTTTGGTCTGAGTTCTGTGGTCAAAATATATGGTATGAGCTGTAGCTTGGTAGTGCTGGGGTGCTCTCTGGAGCGTTAAACCAGGTTTCTGTTACTGCACATATATCGATTTTCTCCATACTGAGGAGTGCTTTGAGTGTGTGCATTTTGAGGTTTAGACTTCTGGCATTGAGTAGTATTACCCTCAGATTTTTGTTACTTGTGCTATTTACGGCGGTAGAATTTGTCTTTTGAGCCTTGCCTAAAAAAGGCAATATGGGGATGGCAAGAGCCTTTGCCAGTATTCAAAAACTTAAGGGTGACAGGTGCAAGCCATCTCTAGTGAAGCAGTATGGCTTGTCGAGCATGTCATCCCAGGCAGACAGACACTGGATCCCCTTTGAATGACACCAGAAACTTAGCCAATTGTTGAAATTGATAATTTTTTTCTTTATACCATGGTATCATTCTTGGTGAGGGCAGGATCCTACTAAGCTCAGGGTCATACCGGCCTGGGCTACATGATCAGAGAGCTGTTACATGTCTCTTTTCATGTAGTCCAGGGGAGGTATGGCTCAGGTCATTCACACCAACATGGACAATGACTGAGTCTTATTTGTACTTGTTCTGGAGTGACCTGAGTGCTTGTGTTATGTGGCAGATCCTGGAACCTGGCAGGCAGCTAACAGTAACCTTCTCCTTATTCAGCCTAGTGAGTGGGACGTCAGTGTGCCTGACTATAGAGTCACCTAATACTAGTATGTTGGGTATGTTATTGTGCCTTGATGGCTGTGATTGTGTGGCACACTGGTTTTGTGAAGTATGTGTTTCATGGTTTGTGTTAGGGGGGTAGAGATTGCTTGGATGTCTGCTTTGGAGGGCTCTGTTGCTTTTGCAGATTTTTATTTAGAGCCTCCGAGTATGTTTTTGTGTATTTATGTGTGTTTTTTACCAGTGCTGGTTTAATGGGTCTATGTAAGACTGGTGGTGTGATGCCAGTATTTCCCTTCTCCTCTTGACTGTCTGATCCAGTCTTGGGTTGAGAGAGCTTAGCCTCCAGTTTTGCTGTATAATTGCATCTCTCGCATGTATTAGTGTTTGGTGGTAGGAGCAGAGGGTTGTCTGTATACATGAGGCAGTTGTTACATTGCCTCAAAATGCCCAGATTCACCAGTTGGACTGGAGATTACACCTGAAATTGCCCTTTGGACATCCTGTGGTATCATTCTTGGTGAGGGCAGGATGCTACTCAGGGTCAGGGTCATACTGTTTTACTGAATATCTGGTAAGGTCGAATAGAAAGCCTTGTCCTTCAGTAGTGCTAGGGTTTATAAGTGCTTGCTATGAGTTTTGAGCAAGTGTTGGGCTGAGAAATTAATGGCCTGAGTGCTTAAGTTGAACGTTTGTCTAGTTTCAAGGGAAAAATTGAAGAGGAGACTTTATGGAGCCGGGAATACTTATACCCTAGCTAACCGGAGCTGCCCGGCACATAAAACCGGGCAAATGCGTTTTTTATAGCAGGGAAATGAAAGAAATTAGCCCAAAATGGCCAATAAACTACTACTTTCTGATCTGAAACCACTCCTCCAGGGACAGATAGACTGCTTAAAGCTCCCTTCTCTGACAGGTGAACAGAGAACCTTCCTTCTATCCAAGTAAGTTATGAGCAAACACAGAGATCTGTAACACAGCCCTGAATTCAGCACTAACCTGAACACTGGACTATACTAGCCTAGAAAGGCGGGAAAGAAGTATATATTTTTTTTTCAGAAAAAAAGCAGATACAATCAAAAAAACACTTTAAATGTGCATAAAAAGATGCTTATTGTTATATATCTCAGTTCAGAGTTGTAGTCAATGCCCCTAGTAATAAATTAGGAAAAAACACAAATACAGTAAAAGCAGATGAATAAAGTACAATTTTTTATATATGTATATATATATATATATATATATATATATATATATATATATATCTAAAACAATAGAAAACGAACAATCTGATTTAAACAAGTTACCCAATTAACCAGAAAAAAACTCAAAACTGAGCCCTGTTCCAGCAGTCTTCAATCAGTCAAGTTCTAACTGCACACTCCTGCTACTAGGGTGCAGGGGAACCTTCTCTAAAAAAGATGGCCTAGATCAGTGCTCAAGTTATACAAACAAAGCTAGATTCAGCAGGCCTGAATCTGGTCCTATGCTACAGCAGCAAGGTGCACCAATTTCAGAAAGAAACAGTTTGAATACACAGGCACAATAAGCCTGTGACCAGAAATTCCCAGCTCAGAAGGGCAGAATCCAGCCTCTCCTCCCACAAAAGTGCAGACCACAAACCTTCTGAATGTAGAATAACTGGCCTGAAGCCTAAGTGCTTAAACCAGAACTAATACACTTTTAGAATAGCAGACACTGAGCTTTCAATCAGCATTTCCCAGCTTAGAAGGATGTAAGCTACCTGTCCTGCCACTACAGTGCAGCCCACAGACCTTCTTAATGTAAGACAACCGGTATGAAGCCCAAGTGCTTAAACCAAAACTTAGAAAATAACAGGTACATTTTAATCAGGCTACTACCAAGCAGCAATAAGTGCAGCAGAATAAATGAAACTGAGCACATTTAATTAGAGGCAACAGCAAAATAAAGGAGGAAACACAAATACAGTAAAAGCAGATGAATTTTTTTTTTGTTAGTAAAGTGCAAGGAGAGATGAAGGAAGAACCTAAGTGGGTTGGCCCTCTCAAATCTTCTCTCTGTATTATGTAGAGTGAACACTAGACTCAGAATATGATCTCACTGTATTCGGTTAAGTGAGCAAATGAGATGGACTCAGGAGGAGTGTTCAAATACAGACTTACAGGAGGGGTGAGCAATTCCAGAGCCAAAAACAAGAAGAATAAGTACAGTTATACAGATTACAGAGATATTAAATCAAAATGCAGACAAAAAAATGAGAATAAACACTTTTTTTTTCTCAATATCACAACTGGCAGTAGGTCAAGCTCTCTGCAGCAGCCTGAGCAACAACCAGACTGTTAGTTGATTTCAAACTTTTTTTGAGAGAATTGAACCTTTGTTAACTACTGCATGATTTAAATGTAGACAAACAAGAGGTTTGTACCAAATTTAAAAAGAAAAGCACATACAACACCCCCCCCTTGTGCAACACCCTGCAAGTGTTTGGTGACATGTGTGAACTGGACATGAGGAATATTGTTAAGGACACGCAAATGCATAACCTCATTGTGGAAAAACACCAGGCACTGTGCATTTTAAGTAAAAACAAAGACAGTAGAGTAATGACAGCTGACAAGGGTAGTATGATGGTGATTATGTGTGCTGAAGATTATGTTAAAAACATTGAAGACATGTTGGTAAATGACACAGCGTATTCTGTTGTAGATAAGAATGTAATTAACAACAGTTTTTTTGAGAATAAATACTGATCTTTTCGACGTGTTTTGTCAGGGTAGTTTAGATCATGACACATATGAATATCTGTTAGTGGAACATCCCAGTATGGGACGTTTCTTTGGGATACCCAAAGTACACAAATCAGAAACAAATCCACCCTTTAGGCCCATTATTTCAGCCAAGAGATCCAAGACAGAAAATATTTCTTTATGGCTTGATTACATACTTAATCCTATAGTGCAAAAAGTGAAGTCATACCTTTGGGACTCCTGGCACCTTTTGGAAATTTTGAGGGACATTAACCTCACCCATGGTGATTTTTATTTTGCTTCTTTAAACGTTAAATCACTGTATACATGTATCAACCAAGATGCTGGTACAGAATATCTGAGAGATTACCTCAATGGGTACACCGACTTTACACACGGTAACACAGAGATGGTTTGCAGGCTTATGGGTATAGTTCTTGATAATAATTTTTTTGAGTCCAACCAAAGATATTATAAGCAGACCTCAGGGGTGGCTATGGGGGCAAGGGTGGCCCCATTTTTTGCCAACCTTGTAATGGCCCATGTGGGAGGAGAGATATCTGTATGTACATCCACAAAGGTCCCACATTATTTTATATCAAAGATTTGTTGATGACTTGATATTTCTTTGGTCTGGTGATGAGAGTGAATTTGAGTTCCTTGTTAGGGACTTAAATCACACCACAGACTTTTTGGAATTTCCTGTGGGTAGTGTTGGCAGGACCATTAATTTCATGGACATACATTTGGCTTTTGATACATTCAGTAACACTTTTGTGAGTAAGATTTATAGGAAAGATGTTTTTGTCAACCAATATTTGCACAGAGATAGCTTACACCCTAGGCATATGAAGAAAGGTGTGATTAAGAGGCAATTTATTCGCCTCAGTAGACGTACATCTGATGATGACACTTTTTTTAAAGAGGTCATCATGTTGACACACATTTTTGAACAAAGAAGGTATGACCAGGCTTGGTTAACCAATATACACAAGGAAGTGTTTATTCTGAGACAAAATGCTGCCAAACCCATCACCAGGGGGGTTGGTGATGTAAGTTGTTGTTGTTTGTCTTTCGGCTTTTCCCAGTTAGGGGTCGCCACAGCAGAACTCCAGTCCGCTAATGATTGTCAGTAGATTTTCATGAACGCTGAGGTGCCAGCTTGATGTTCAACCTTTAATGAAGGCACACCCATTTACGCATGTCTTTCGAACGCCCACCCAACCGGGTTGGTGATGTAAGTAACAACAGGAAAAAGAAGGACAACACAGTGTTCATCATTTCTTTCCCCACCCCATTGTCAATGAGATGGGTGTCATCAAACACATAATTAAGGACAATTGGAAGGTTTGGATAGGGAATAAGGAACTCATACATGTAGTCAGTGTAGAACCCAAGTTCACCTACAAGAAAATTAAGAACATCAAAAATATTTTGAAAAATGGTGTGAGGGGCACACTTTAGCATTGACTGATGTGAATAGTGTTCGAGGTACTTTCTCCTGCAGGTAGTGTAAACAATGTAGGTATATAAGTAATACATCTAGTACATTTATTATACATCTTAAAAGGACTATTTAGGTTCACAGACGGTTCACCTGTAAGAGTACAAACACAGTTTATGTGGCAGTATGTGACTCTTGTCCCAGTTACTACACAGGAAAAACCATTAGATATTTAATGTGCAGAATATATGAGCACACACTTGCTATTAAGAAAAAGGACTTTACCAATGCTTTAGCTAGGCATGCTATTCACTGTGTGAACTTTAAAAAGTTCACCTTTTCAGTCATAGCAATCAAAAACTTGAAATGTTCAAGAAGTGGATTATATAGGGAACACCAGTTTGATTTTAGAATGTAAGGAGTCATTGTGGCAGATCAGTTCAGTAGTAGGCAGAGACCCTGGTCTGAAAATGTATTAATATTGTGTTTTTTAGCACTAAAATAACATTGAAATCATAATAATATGATGATGTTTTTATATTAAGACATTTTTTATGATGTTTTGACATTCAAAGCTGTTTGGAAAACAAGACAGTTCTTTTTATTTTTATGGTATGATTTTATACCTTTAATTTAAATTATCATGAAAGTCATGTGATGTGTGATGTAACTTTATAAGAGGTGTGTTTTGAGAGATTAACTTTTTTCTGAAGAAGTTCATGAACAATAAATTTGAATGAAAGTACTAAAGAATAGTGTTCGCTCATTCATTCTACCTACAGCTTTTGGTATGAGTTCTACTTTCTAGTTTGTTGTGTGCTCACACGTCTGTTTTCTTGTATCATTTTTCTAATTTATGTAATATTGTTCTTTGAAGATTAGTTAATATAGTGGAAGCAAAAAGTTGTTTGGATAGCAGTAGTTATTGCACATGATGAAGATGGGTTTGTCTTAGTTAAGTTTGATTTTCTACAACACTTTTTTTTACTGCAGAGCTGATATGGATATGGTGTTGACCAATGAAAACATCCAGTAGTTTTCTTTGACTAATTTGCTTGATTGTTTTATTTATAGCATTTATAGTTGATTGTTGTTGTGCTTCTGAAGCATGTCTCAGTGTTATTTTGTTGTTAGGGGTATAACATCAGTAGCAATTCTGTGTGAAACATTTCTCATTTAGAAAGTGAGGCTTGTGTTGAAGTTAAAGAGACCCATTGGATTTGTTGGAACATATCAGGTTCAAGCTGTCTGCAGACTGCACCGTAGTTCAGTGTTCGACTGTTTATTTTATTTATTAACATTTGTTGACTGGGAAATTTTGTCTGGTTTTTTTTTTTTTTTTAATGGAAACCCCTTTTCAGAAGCGGGATGGGTTGAAAATCTCCAACAGTGCAATAGTATCAGTTGGCAAGTACTTATATTCACAGATATAGTTTCAATAAACTGAGGTACTATAATGTAGATCAGAGTACAATTATAAAAGGACAAATAACAGGGATGCACGCAGAGAAAATACAGCAGAATGCTGATCACTTCGAGCTTCACAGTAAAGCATTAATAACACGAATAAAGATTTGTTCATTTTCCAGAGACTGCAGTCTTAAGCAGTAATGTTGAGGATTCTGCTGTAAAAGCAATAACATCAGAATTGGGGGTTGTACATATGAATGAATGTGCATTACATTAACATCACACTTATAGTTACATAAAAGGTAAACACACTGGACGATGAGTATACATTATAGACCTGACACAATCTATTGTGTGTGGGCAAAATATTTACGAGGGGAGTTATATAAAGAAGAAAAGGATGTATGTCATTGCTGAAGACGTTGAATAACAGTGGGCCAAGTACAGATTTTTGAGGAACTCCTGTGGTATGTGTGATGAAAGCTCAGTAAGAATATTTGCATTTTACAGCATGGTATCTTTCAGAGGTAGCTTTTGACTCATGCTGTTGTGTTGTTGGAAATATTTAGTTTTCTAAGCCAACTGAGTTGCAGTTTGGGAGATACTGTATAAAAGTCTTTTGGAAGGTCCAGGAAGATGTCTGCACTTATTTCTCAAGACTTTGTGTGTGTGTGTGTAGACAGGGTCTAAGAAGGATGGTAGAGCTGTTTCTGTGCTATGACCTGGGTGGAAGCCATGCTGGGTATGAGACATGACAGTTAAGCTCCATTATGCGTATTAATATAGTTCTCCAGTATTTTTTGGTAAAAGGGCTAGGATAGCTACTGGTCTGAAGTTCGCAATGGCATGTTCTTCGTATCTTTTGTGTTTTGGACTAATGCATGATTGTTTTCAGATTAGAAGAACATATAACTTTAAACAGTACACTGATATGAAGTACAGGATACAGCCTCTTCACCTATGAAAACAAGCAGAGGTGTTTCTTCTTTTCCTTCCTTTACAAAAGGCAACTCATGTTACTGACTTTTTTCTGCTGTTGGTTTTGACATTTCCTTCACTTATCATCTTCTTCTGTTTCTTTAAGTAACTGCTACCGAGGTTCTCATTTCTGAGCAGCCCTCTGTTCTGACATTCTGGAAGTGAAATGATGAATATTTTCAGGATCCCTTGCTTCTCTTGGTGAATTTATCAGCATAAATGTTTCCCTCCACAAAGACATCCTTCATTACTTTAATGCCTGGAATCTTATGGCAATATTCTATACTATGGACCATGGGTTCTTCCATTTCAGTTTCTACACTTTACACTGAGTTCTTTTACTGACTTTAAACCTGAGGTTTTCTTCTAAAACGCAGCATAAAAAATGTCTTAATATAAAAACATCATCATATTATTATGATTTCAATGTTATTATAGTGCTAAAAAACATTTAATATTAATACATTCGTTCAGACCAGGGGCTCTGTCTGCTACCAAACTGATCTGCCACAATGACTCCTTCCATTCTAAAATCAAATTGGTGTTCCCTATATAATCCACTTGTTGAACATAATCTATAACTGAAAAGGTGAACTTTTTAAAGTTCACATAGTGAATAGCATGCCTAGCTAAGGCATTGGTAAAGTCCTTTTTCTTAATAACAAGTGTGTTCTCATATATTCTACACTTTAAACATCTACTGTTTTTTCCTATGTAGTAACTAGGACAACAGTCACATACTGCCACATAAACTGTGTTTGTACTCTTACAGGTGAACCGTCTGTGAACCTAAATAGTCCTTTTAAGATGTATAATAAATGTACTAGATGTATTACATATATACCTACATTGTTTACACTATCTGCAGGAGAAAGTACCTCGAACACTATTCACATCAGTCAATGCTAAAGTGTGCCCCCCATACCATTTTCCAAAATATTTTTGATGTTCTTAATTTTCTTGTAGGTGAACTTGGGTTCTACACTGACTCTGTTCCCCATCAAAACATGCCAATTGTCCTTAATTATGTGCTTGACACCCATCTCATTGACAATGGGGGTGGGGAAAGAAATTCTGAATGCTGTATTGTCCTTCTTTTTCCTGTTGTTACTTACATCACCAACCCAGTTGGGTGGGCGTTCGAAAGACATGCGTAAATGGGCATGCCTTCGTTGAAGGTTGAACATCGAGCTGGCACCTCAGCATTCATGAAAATCTACTGACAATCATTAGCGGAATGGAGTTCTGCTATGGCGACCCCTAACCGGGAAAAGTCGAAAGACAAACAACAACAACTTACATCACCAACCCCCTTGATGATGGGTTTGGCAGCGTTTTGTCTCACAATAAACACTTCCTTGTGTATATTGGTTAACCAAGCCTGGTCATACATTCTTTGTTCAAAAAAATATGTCAACATGATGACCTCTTTAAAAAAAAGTGTCATCATCAGATGTAAGTCTACCAAGGCGAATAAATTGCCCCTTAATCACCCCTTTCTTCATATGCCTAGGGTGTAAGCTATCTCTCTGCAAATATTGGTTGACAAAAACATCTTTCCTATAAATCTTACTCCCAAAAGTGTTACTGAATGTATCAAAAGCCAAATGTATGTCCATGAAATTAATGGTCCTGCCAACACTTCCCACAGAAAATTCCTAAAAGTCTGTGGTGTGATTTAAGTCCCTAACAAAGATTTCAAATTCACTCTCATCACCAGTCCAGAGAAATATCAAGTCATCAATAAATCTTTGATATAAAATAATGTGGGACCTTTGAGGATGTACATACAAATATCTCTCCTCCCACATGGCCATTACAAGGTTGGCAAAAGATGGAGCCACCCTTGCCCCCATAGCCACCCCTGAGATCTGCTTATAATATCTTTGGTTGAACTCAAAAAAATTATTATCAAGAACTATACCCATAAGCCTGCAAACCATCTCTATTTTACTGTGTGTAAAGTCAGTGTACCCATTGATGTAATCTCTCAGATATTCTGTACCAGCATCTTGGCTGATACATGTATACAGTGATTTAACATCTAAAGACACAAAATAAAAATCACCATGGGCGAGGTTAATGTCCCTCAAAATTTCCGAAAGGTGCCAGGAGTCCCAAAGGTACGACTTCGCTTTTTGCACTATAGGATTAAGTATGTAATCCAGCCGTAAAGAAATATTTTCTGTCTTCGTTCTCTTGGCTGTAATAATGGGCCTAAAGGATTGATTTGTTTCTGATTTGTGTACTTTGGGTATCCCAAAGAAATGTCCCATACTGGGATGTTCCACTAACAGATATTCATATGTGTTATGATCTAAATTACCTTGACAAAACATGTCGAAAAGATCAGTATTTATTCTCAAAAAACTGGTGTTAATTACATTCTTATCTACATCAGAATATGCTGTGTCATTTACCAACATGTCTTCAATGTTTTTAACATAATCTTCAGTACACATAATCACCATCATACCACCCTTATCATCTCTCATTACTCTACTGTCTTTGTTTTTACTTAAAATACGCAGTGCCTCATGTTCTTCCACAGTGAGATTATGCATTTGCGTGTCCTTAACAATATTCATCATGTCCAGTTCACACATGTCACCAAACACTTGCAGGGTGTTGCAAAAGGGGGGGGTTGTATGTTCTTTTCTTTTTAAATTTGTTACAAACCTCTTGCTTGTCTACATTTAAATCATGCTGTAGTTAACGAAGGTTCAATTCTCTCAAAATAAGTTTGAAATCAGCTAACAGTCTGGTAATATTAACAGAACTACTTGGTATGTAGGAAAAACCTTTTTCGAGACTGAAATCAAGTAATTAGATAAAACAATGTTTGACACATTCAAAATGCGAATTTCAAAGTCTGAAACATTTAGTTTTTCTTTCTGTTGCTGTTTCTTCCCCTCATTTTTGTCTTATTCTGAACATGGTTTGACCATTTGGGAGTCCATTTGTTGCCCCCTTGTTCCACCAAAAAAGAACCTGATCCACAGGGGTTGTTAGTAGATGAAACCACTTTATCAAATGTTGGATTATTATTGTTAAACTCTGTTGAAACTTGCTGAACTGTGTTACTGTTGTTGTTATTGTTATTAGGGACATTGTTGTTATTATTAGTGGTCATACTATTGTTGTTTGCACTTCCATTATCATTCACCTCACCCTGTGTGACATTGTTATCATTAGTTGCACTGGTGTTGATAGTGTTCTCCTGAAAAGCCCGCCAATGTTGCAAAGGGTAGGTCTCTTTTTTTGGCATAGGCCAAAAGATCCCTCTGCAGTTTGGACTGCTTCCTTGTGACTACAGAGGCTCTGTGCCTATCAGCTTTAGCCCCAATGCTACTATATAAGTCAGAAAGTACATTAAAACAACAATGTCCCTTGATTTTATTAGATGTTTAAAGCGTAGAATATATGAACACACACTTGCTATTAAGAAAACGGACTTTACCAATGCTTTATCTAGGCATGCTATTCACTGTGTGAACTTTAAAAATGTCACCTTTTCAGTCATAGATTATGTTCAACAAGTGGATTATATAGGGAACACCGATTTGATTTTAGAATGTAAGGAGTCATTGTGGCAGATCAGTTTGGTAGTAGACAGAGCCCCTGGTCTGAATGAATGTATTAAGTGTTTTTAGCACTAAAATAACATTGAAATGATAATAATATGATGATGTTTTTATACTAAGACTTTTTTTATGATGTTTTGACATGCTGTTTGGAAAACAAGACAGTTTTTTATTTTTATGGTATGATTTTATACCTTTAATTTAAAGTATCATGAAAGTCATGTGATATGTGATGTAACTTTATAAGAGCTGTGTTTTGAGAGGTTAACTTTTTTCTGAAGAAGTTCATGAAGAATAAATTTGAACAACAGTACTAAAGAATAGTATTCGCTCCTTCATTCCATCTACAGCTTTTGGTTTGAGTTCTACTTTCCAGTTTGTCGTGTGCTCACACGTCTGTTTTCTTGTAACATTTTTCTAATTTATGTAATATTGTTCTTTGAAGATTAGCTAATATAGTGGAAGCAAAAAACTGTTTGGTGATTGCGAAACATGCAGTTGGGTTTGTCTTAGTTTGATTTTCTACAACATTTCAAGTTTTTGATTAGATTTTTTTTTACTGCAGAGCTGATATGAATATGGTGTTGACCAATGAAAACATCCAGTAGTTTTCTTTGACTAATTTGCTTGATGATTGTTTTATTTATATCATTTATAGTTGATTGGTGTTGTGCTTCTGAAGAATGTCTCAGTGTTATTTTGTTGTTAGGGGTATAACATCAGTTGCAATTCTGTGTGAAACATGAAACATTTCTCATTTAGAAACTGAGGCTTGTGATGAAGTTGAAGAGACCCATTGGATTTGGTGGAACATATTAGGTTCACGTTGTCTGCAGACTGTACCGTAGTTCAGTGTTCAACTGTTTATTTTATTTATTAACATTAATTGACTAGGAAATTTTGTCTGTTTTTTTTTTTTTTTAAGGAAACCCCTTTTCAGAAGCGGGATGGGTTGAAAATCTCTAACAGTACAATAGTATAAGTTGGCAAGTACTTATATTCACAGATATAGTTTCAATAAACTGAGGTACTATAATGTAGATCAGAGTACAATTATAAAAGGACAAATAACAGGGATGCGAGCAGAGAAAATACAGCAGAATGCTGATCAAGCTTCACAGTAAAGCATTAATAACACAAATAAAGATTTGTTCATTTTCCAGAGACTGCAGTCTTAAGCAGTAATGTTGAGGATTCTGCTGTAAAAGCAATAACATCAGAATTGGGGGTTGTACATATGAATGAATGTGTATTACATTAACATCACACTTATAGTTATATAAATGGTAAACACACTGGATGATGAGTATAAATTACAGACCTGACACAATCTATTATGTGTGGGCAATATATTTACGAGAGGAGCTATATAAAGAAGAAAAGGATGTATGTCATTGCTGAAGACATTGAACAGTGGGCCAAGTAATAGATTTTTGAGGAACTCTTGTGGTATGTGTGATGAAAGCTGAGTAAGAATATTTGCATTTTACAGCATGGTGTCTTTCAGAGAGGTAGCTTTTGACTCATGCTGTTGTGTTGTTGGAAATGTTTAGTTTTCTAAGCCTTTTGAGTTGCTATTTGGGAGATACTGTATAAAAGGCTTTTGGGAGGTCCAGGAAGATGGCTGCACTTGTTTCTCAAGACTTTGTGTGTGTGTGTAGACTGGGTCTAAGGCTGTTTCTGTGCTATGACCTGGGTGAAAGTCATGCTGGGTATGAGACATGGCAGTTAAGTTCCATTATGCGTATTAATATAGTTTTCCAGTATTTTTTGGTAAAAGGGCTAGAATAGCTACTATTCTGAAGTTCGCAATGGCATGTTTTTAGTATCTTTTGTGTTTTGGACTAATGCATGATTGCTTTCAGATTAGAAGAACATATAACTTTAATCAGTACACTGATCTGAAGTACAGGATACATACTCTTCACCTATGAAAACAAGTTTACATGTTTCTTCTATTCCTTCCTTTACAAAAGGCAACTCATGTTACTGACAGGATATTGTCTGGGCCCATTGGTCTTAGCATGTGCCACTATGACCTGCTCCCTGTTAATAGTTTGGGGGGCTATGCTAGTAGGGATTTCATGAGGGGGGAGGCAGAGGGAGAGTGAGGGGCGGTGAAATTAGAGCTGAATTTGTCAGTCAACAGATTCTCTGTGTCACTTTGCTCGGTGAAGGTGGTACTATTTACCACCAGTTCAGCACACTGCTGTGTGTTACCTTTAAGGTTTCAAACATATTGCAGAAGGCTTTGCAGCTGTCTTTAGCCTGAAAGGCTATCTTGACCATATAGTTGGCCTTGTTGCATTGAATTAGTGTCTTACTTTCCTGTTTAGTTTAATTAGTGAGATCTTGCCATTATGAAAGTTGCTCTTTCTGATTTTGGCTATGACTTATTTCCTTTCATTATATATCATATTAAGGTTAGGATTACACCAGTGTGATTTGTTTTGGGGGTTTCTTTTGCGTTTACTTTTGGTAGGCACAGCAGCCTCTGTGCAGATGGTTGCACAGGGTTTTTGTGAACAATTTTGTATAGGTTGCTGTGAACTCAAGGTTAAACGGGGCATTGAATTTTGGCAGACTGCCACTTAATAGGATGTAATTTGCTTTAGAATAGTTCATAACTGTTAAAGGTTTTGCTGGGTATTCCATGTTGATTTTTATTTTTAAAGAGAAAGCTTTGTAATGCGACTACATCAGTGAAGATGTGATACAGGGTGAAAGCGGTATAGCAGTCTTCCATATTGGTAAGTACTTGGGCCAGTATGTTTGAACCTCTGGTTGGAGTGTGGACTATCTGGTCAAGGGTAGTTGTGTTAATAAAGTCCAGGAAATATTGTGTCTGCAAGTCAGAGGCAGTGTATTTTTCTCAGTCTATACAGGGATAGATTAAATCTCCCAATACTAGGGTATTTGGCTGGATGGTGAGTGCCTCCAGCAGGTATAGGTATGGGACTCTAGGGGCATAGATGGTGACATATAGCTTTTTAGGATATGGTAAGGACTTTATCATTGGTGATTTGCACATGAATGAACTCCAGGGCATCATCCTGTTTAAGCAGGGTCTATATTAAAATTCTGAACATGTAAAACACAGAACATCAAAAAGTCTTACCCAAAACATTGAATGTTGAAAATAGCAAAGCCCCAGAATATTGAACTCTTACCTAGGGCAAGATTTCAGTGGGTCGTTCTGTGGCTTTGCTATTTCCTCCACTGTGGTGCGAGAGTTACAGACCTTAGGGTTAGGGTGCGGGTTAAGGTAAGTGGATAGTTAGTAATGTATGTATGGTGTAGTATAGGGTTGTGTTTTGTTAACTGTATGTGTGTGCATTTATTGCTTTGTTTGTGTATAGTTTCGTAGGGTATGTGTTTGATAATTACGGACCTTAGGGTTAGGGTGCGAGTTAAGGTAAGTGGATAGGTAGTAATCTATGTGTGGTTTAATGTGAGGTTGGGTTTTGTTAACTCTATGTTTTGTTTTTCTTTCGGCTTTTCCCGGTTAGGGGTCGCCACAGCGAAACACAGGTCCACTAATGATTGGCAGTAGATTTTTGTAGTGCCGAGTTGCTAGCCCAACTCCCAACCTTCAATGAAGGCATGTCCATTCACGCATGTCTTTCGAATGCAACTCGACCATGGGGAGGACATGCAGACTCCACACAGTAGGTGCTCCAGCTGAGAATCAAATGGGAGAGCCTCTTCTTGTGAGTGACAACGCTACCGCTGTACCACCGCAGAATTGTTTTGTTAACTGTATGTGTGTGGTTTATTTATTTTGGTGTGCTTGTGTTGTGTGTATGTTTCTCGGAACAGCAATTTTTTTCCCTGGGAAAAAATTTGCTATTCTGAGCGTTCAATGTTTTCAATATTCGAAATTCCAAGTTTGAACATATGGTGTTCGACATTTTGGAATTTTGAATATATGATATAGACCCTTTAAGCAACCTAGGGGTATATTTGCTGCAAATATAGATTCAGTCACCTCCACCTTTAGTTGCTGTCTGATGGTCTAAATGTGTTGAAGGCACTGAAGCCTTGCACTTCTGTAGTACTTTCCATGGTTTTAAACTATATCTCAGTAACAGCATAGATGTCTATATTCTCCAGAGTGAGGAGAGCTTGTAGGGTGTGAATATTTTGTTAAGGCTTCTAGCATGGGTTCGGGTGCCTAGCCAGCAAGGGATTTCCCTGTAGCACATTTGACTGGGGACACATGGCTGAAGTGACAGTCAGCTGCAGAGAAATATGGCTGTTTTCAAATTCCCTGTGGGCAAAGAGAAGCACATATTGTCATGCTTTAATAACCAAATACATGGAGACAGAAGAAGTAATGTGTTATGCTCAGTGTAGAGTATATAGTTGTGTAACTACAACATGTAGAAGTGTGCTCATTTATGCTCCAGTATGCGTTTTAGGTAATGTTCCCTAGAGAATGTAAAGGGGGTAATGATCCACACACACCATTTATAAAGGTACTGCCATTGTGCACTGCATTTGTACTGCGACTGACATGCCCTCTGGCCAGCCTGCTGCTGATGCCTGACATACCGCCTGCTGTCTCGTGTTCCCTTGGGGACCATGCCCTCTGGCCAGCCTGCTGCTGATGCCTGCCATACTGCCTACTGTCTCGTGTTCCCTTGGGGACCATGGACATTATTTTTCCCCTGTGACTTTGGTTCTTGAAGTCGTGGGCATGGCAACACATTTTGCTCTTTGCCAGCAGGGAATTTGCAAAGAGCCATATTTCTCTGCAGCTAACTGTCACTTCAGCCTTGTGTCCCAGTCAAATGTACCACAGGGAAATGTCTCGCTGCTATTAAGTATGTCCTTCTGTGCTGACAAATATTGAATCCACTTGGAAAGACACCAGAACTAAGTCAATTGTTAAATTCAGTCATTTTGTGTTTATACTGTGCCATCATTCTTGGTGAAGGTAGAATGCTGCTCAGTGCAAGGCACTTACCTTTCTGAGACACATATTCATAAAGACCCATAATGTCTCTCTCCACATAATCCAGGTCATTTACACTCACATGAACTATGATAGAATCATACTGGTACCTGTGGTACATTGACTTGAGTTCAATGCAGGCAGATGGAGCCTTGGTTTAACATCTCATCTAGAGTTACACACTCAGAAATTCTGCATTCTTGTTGCCAGTTAATTTGAGCTCAATTTATAGTGCTATTTTGGGTGATATGAAGTTTAAGAAACATAATGGAAGGTGGGCAATTTGACCAAATGTTCCTAGAGCTCATATCATGTTACACAGAAAGAGCACTAGTGAAAGGTCTCTTCTCTTAATGCAAAATGAAAAGGATCGGGAGTAAGACGTTTTCTTCTAGATTTGGACAAATGGAATGGGTATTATGCTGCAGAATATAGTAAAATAAATACTACAGTTATTTAAGACTCAGTTATTTAAAACAAATTGATTTTTCAAGTGTCATACAAGGGTATCTGTACCCCAAGTTGCTGCTTTTTCTGAATAAATGGGGTGGGGTAGATGTAGATTGTGATCAGTTCCCCAGAACCTCATACCTGCAGCTCAGTGATCATTTCCTGTGTGCCTACTTTCCCCAGGTCTTTCGGGTTTGTAATACAATGATGGGAATGGACACCATTCCATAGTCAAAGTATGATCACAAATTCAAGTTCATGAAATTAGTATTGTTTCAGTCTTTGATGTCAGCCAAAAGTGCTCTTTGCAACACCTGCAATGTGCCCAGAATTGATATTCCCACAATTCATATGGACTTGTATGACTGTAAATTCTTTTTATGAGACCCATTGATCCTACTACTATTGTAACTGTTTGGGTATCCTTCTTCCAAATTGCCCTCATTTTGGCCTACAAATCTTGTTATTTTATGACTTTACATCTCTCTGTACATAAGACATTGTAATCAATGGATGTAGCAATTTCAATAATCAATGCTACTTGCGTCTTCTTTTCATGAACTACTATATCTGATTTTCTCACATCTACTTTTTGACCTGCTGGCAATGGGTAACCCCTTGTGATATAAACATCATCAATCTCTATAATGCTTTGTGGCTCCTGTTTCCAATGCTTCTCAGATACTTTAATATTATAATGTTTGCACAATCCCCAAGGTTACAGTCTTGCAGAATTATTACAACTTTCAATATACAGGCCTTCTGCCATTAGTGTATCACACCCAGCAACAAGATATGTGATTGTTTCCAGTTTTGTTTTACAGAACCTGCATTTTTCTGTTTCTTCCACATGTTCAATGGATTTTGTAAACCAGCATCTATGTAGTCCGCTGTCCTGGGATGCTATTATTAACCTTTCATCTTTTGGTTTAAATTTATCTCTGCTTAACCATTCCTGCATCAGATCCTGATCGACATGAGGTTGTTCCACAATTTTCCTGTACTTGCAACTATATTTATACGTTTTCCACATTTCTCGCCTTCTCATCTGATCTTTCACCTTATATTCTTCCCTTTGTTTTTGGAACATTCAGTTGCTGTCTGATTTTTGTCTACTTCTGGTTTGATTTCCATTCCTGCTTGACACCGACCTGTTGCTTCTAAATTAAGCATGGAAGTCATCTGAGATCTGTTCTCTTCATGTTTCAAAACTTTCACAGTGTTTGGATTTGATGAGGTAAGCGGATATGTATGCAGTCCTATGATTGCAGATGTATACATGTAATCAATTTCATGAGGCTTTCTGTATGAGGAATATATAATGTGGGTATACACTTATTTTTATATATCATTTGGTAAACACGAAGCATTTTTTTTGGTTTCCTGTCCAGCTCATCCAATACCTTTTGGGGCCAGTCACTTACCCCCAAAAAATGCAAGTTAACACAGCAAGAGCAAATTGGTTTATAGTTTGGACTTTGTTCCTAGATGTCAGAGCTGGTTTCAGTATTCATTTTAATATTCTAAAATATACCTCACTGAGTGTTGTTCGCATTTGTTCATGTTTTGCTGCCGATCTTTCATCAAATCCCAAATATTTATACACTCCCTCCTGTTCAAGTTCCTTTATATCAAATTCCTGTACCAGACTGACATTTTATTGGTGCTGCAGTTTTCCTGCTTTGTTACTTTCACACATATAAGAATGTCATTTAGTCTTGATAAATCATGTGAGAAAGTTTTGACCATTTCCAACTGTGCTTATAGCTCCTAATTTGATGAACTATACAGTTTTAAATCATCAACAAAAGGAAGATGAGAAGTGTTTATACTTTGTTGTTTTCTAGGAGCCAAATTGTAACTATGACCTAATCAGTTAAGTAGACAACGGAATGAGTTAAGGGCAAAGCAAAAGAGCGGTGGTGACAAAAGAGTCACCTTGGAATATCTCCTTTGAATTTTTATCCCTGGGATAATAGGTTCATAGGTTCATAGATTAGTGCTAGGCTAACTGCCCTTGCAAGCCATTTTAAGCCTAGCCATTTATCTCTTGCGAAACTCAAATCCTGCACCTTGTGTTTGTAAGGCAAACACCTTAACCATTAGGCCACCCTCCCCTGACAATAGATAATTTATATAATATATAATAATCTGTCCTCTACTACGGCTTAGCTGCAAAGTGGTCTGCCACTGTTTCATGGACAAAATGTAATGCAACTGATCAATGTAGGGTGTATCTTATACATCTGTAAACACTCCTTTATGCATGAATGTGGGATGCAGTCAAATGCTTTTTTGTGATCTATCCATGCTATACTTAGATTCTTCCCCTTTTTACAATTCTCCATTATGACTTCAACAACAACAGATTCTTTGTTCCATATGACTTTCTTTTGTTACCCTTTTATCTATTCCCATGATTGACTTTTCTTCTAAATCACTATAAATTCTCTCAGCATCGGTTCAAGTATATATTTTATACATTGTCGGGGGGGGGGGGGGTTATTGGTCTATAGTTTTTAGGACAGCTTGCAGGCAAGGAATATTGTTTTTTCTGTGGTTGGTGTCTGTTTGGCGTACTCATATTTCTTACTCAGGGCTATATCTGTGTAAGGATGTTAATACTTTAGCCTAAAGTTAAGTACTGCATCTTGGCCTGGGGTTTTCCATTTAGCAAGTTGTTTGTAATTTTGTTTCATTTTCTCTGGCCACTACTTTATCCCATTCCATATCCTGTATGTTTGAATTTCTTACTGATTCTTTTTACTTCTTCTGTCCATTCAGCATTTGTGTTATGTTTCGCAGGTCTTCATATATATTTCCCCAAAATGTGTCTGTTTCTTCTTTTTCTGGTGGTATTTCTATTCCTTTTGCTTTATTTCCCAAATCTCTATAAAACTTTTTTTTCGGGTTATCAAGGAATTGCTTATTTTATACTTTCCTTATTACTTATCTGCATATTTTCTAAGTTTGTTTGCCTTTACTGATATAGGTTCATAGGTTCATAGGAGATTATTAGACTAATGGCTCAGGAGCTCTTACAAGCCTAGCTAGTTTTATCCAGATTTTACCAAATTTTCTATCCTTAGAGGAAGAATAACAAGGGTTGGGAAGAGGAGTTTTGACAAATTTTACAGACTGTCTCTGTCCATAAGGGACATGGGTGCTACCCCCATGAGTGAAGTTCTGATTTCTCATCCATTGGGACAAATTGCACTTGAAGATGGTCAGGGAAGGGCTCTGCTTTACAACAGGAATTCTATTCCAGAGAAGGGACAATCTGTGAGACACATCTGTCTCTCCAGCATAATCTATTCATGTCAGAGATCAGGTTTAGATCTTTAGACTAGGTAACCCTCATGCTGTTTTTTTTTTTTTTTTTTTGTGAATATGTAACATTTCTATTAGGACTTGGTCAGAGACTGCCTTGCAAGTCAGGCACAGGTCACCCCTCAGTAATTGGTAGGAAACCGAATACAGTGATATGGCTTTTAATCGATCCGCATATGACATGTTGGTTATACCTTATATTTTTTGGTGAGAAACCTCTGAGGACACTCCAGTTATTGCAGGTCCCTACTCAATTATTGGTCTGATGAGGGCTAAGTACAGTGGTGCATGACATCATTAGATCTGGATGCCATGCCCTTACTTATAAGCTGAAACACATAGAAGGATTTCCTCACCACCAAGGACACATGATGGTCAAAGTTCAGATTACTATCTATCTGTGTACCCAGATCTCTCACCAATATATCCACTCTTAGGGGTTGCTATCAATGTTGTAATTTGCAAGGGTATTATTCATTTATTTATTGACATTTGTTAACTGGGTTAGTCCAACTGAGCCAGGGGCCCATTTTCAGCACATTTAGTTTGAGGCTGTGACTCTGACACCAATCAGTAGTCTGCATCAGATCATTCTGTAGGATATAAACATTGTCTGGGGATTATTGCAAAAAAACTTGCAGTCCTGAGCAAACTTGGTCAGCCAAAGGCCACCTAAATTTGCCTTGACATCTGAGAAGACTATCCAAAATAGAAGGGGGCCCAGCACTGAGCCCTGTGGTATTCTTCTCATGTCTAGCCTCTTGCTGGATATAGACTCCCCCACTCTAACAACATGTGTCTTATCTGAAAGCCATTTGGCTATCCATTGGTGACATAGAGGTATATGTCTAATTTTGCGAGTTTATCTATAACAACCGAGTGGGGTATTGTGTCAAATGGTTTGACCAGGTCAAGGTAGACAGTATGCACTGTCTTACCCTCATCCATAGGCTTTGTGGCCTTCTCAAAGTCCACCGGATTGAACAGTCAAGCCCTATCCTTGACAAAGCCAAACTGAGTTGGTTCTAGAGTCTGGAGATTTCCTATGTCATTGTTAGTCAGGTCCATGATTATCCTTTCCATAGCCTTGATATGAGCTAGTCAGACTTATGGGTTGGTAGTTTTCTGGGTCCATTAATGGTTCTCCCTTGTGCAGAGTGATGACTACTGTTGTCCTCCTGGGACAAAGCCTGTCTGGAGACAGTGGTTAAATAGAGATCCAAGTGGGTCTGCTAAGCAATGTGTCAAGCTATTTAATAGGCACCTTAGATTCCATCAATGCTCTGTTTCTAACTTTAGAAAGCTCAGTGACAGTCTGTTCTTTTGTGATAATAGGGAAAGGAGTGGTAGGGGGTATTTCGTGGAGAGTGACCAGAGGTGATGAGGGGGTGGAATTCAAGCAGAAATTATCGGCCAGCAGGTTTGCTATTTCTTCTGGTTGAGTATACGTACTGCCATCTACAGCCAACTCAGCACATTGTTGAGTGTTTCCCTTAAAATTTCAGACATAACTAAAAATGCTTGAGGTTATCCTTTTCTTCAGAGACTTGACTAGTTCCTTGATTTATCTGTTGAGATTAATGAGAAATTCTTTCTTTTGTGCACTCTCCCACTTACTTCTAGACAGGAATTTCATTTTTCTGTTATATAGTCTATTTATGCCAAAGATCCACCAGGGTGACTTACTCTTCCATCCGCATCTGGGTAATTTGGTCAGGTACTGCCATTTCTATGCAGTTGTCTAAGTGGTTGTACAGTGCATTTGTATATACTACTGCATAGGCCTCTGTGTGTTTAGAAGGTAATTTGGAAAAATTCTTTAGGGTTTTAGGGTTTGATAGAGGGGTTCTACTTTTACATTTATTTCAAAGGTGACAGATTTATGATCCAATCTTACCAATGAGGACATTATTGGGTGGTGGGTTGGTGTAAAACTCCCCCATATTTGTAAGTATTATATCAAGTATATTTGATCCCCTAGTAGGAGTGCAGATCAGCTGTTCCAGAGCATTTGTATCGACAAAGTCCAGGTATCTCTGAGCTGCATGTTAGTGGTCATATTTTTTTGCATATATACAAAATCTTAACATTTCAATAACGGAGCACTTGACCTCATTTCAGAATGATTCTGCAGGTTGCTGAGAGTGTGTGTGTGTGTGTGTGTGTGTGTATACACACACATAGGATAACAGTATATATTATCAAGTGCTCAGCTTATCATTAGGGGAAAGGTGTTACTATTTGTTGGAAGCATAGGTTCATAGATTAGTACTAAGCTAACTGCCCTTGCGAGCCATTTTAAGCCTAGCCAATTATCCCTTGTGAGACTCAAACCCTGCACCTTGTGTTTGTAAGGCAAGCACCTTAACCATTAAGCCACCCTCCCAACCCAGACTGATATTTTTTCTACATGTCTTCCTGTAGTCATTTTAAGCTTACTTGACTCTATAGCATTTAAATGGTGATGTACATTTATTTTATTTTATTTATTTTACATTTATTAATCGGGCTAGTCTAGCTGGATAGATGTCCATTTTCAGTAGAGGCCGGGGAGAAAAGCTCCAAGCATGAACAGTGACAAAGTTAACAATGCATAAAAACATAAAGAATCACAGTACAGCCTAGTATTATTCTAAAAGCAGTTATGATAATATATTTTTAAACTATAACAGATTTAGTAAAAATTCTACTAAATAATTATACCAAACACAGTAGAAGGTATGAGCAAGTCTCAGGTAGGGGAAGAGAACCCCAATGTTATTCTCATAAATCAAAGAAAGAGTAGCAACTAGTTTTGGAGACATAGGTTACAGGAGTAGGGAAAGGGGTAAGAGTAAAAGTGTAGAAAAATATCAGTCTGGGTTAGTGCATGGACAAAGCCAATGAGTTTGTAGATGTTCTTTAGGATGTTTTTTAAAAAGAGAAGTAGAAGCAAGGGTAGATAATTCTGAGGGAAGCTGGTTCCAGATTTTTCCTGCAGTGTTTGAGAAGAGTGAATCCCCAGCTTTGTTATTAGCTTTACCTGAGGAAACTAGAAGCTTATTAGCAGAGCGTAGTGTGGATAGATTTGTATATGGTATAATTAGATTAGTGAGGATAGGGGTGTTGTTAGGGTGGTAAAGGATCTTTTGAGTAATAAGTAATTTTTTACAGAGTATATGGTTTTTCAATTCTAGCCATCCTAGTTGTTTGAGGTTAAGGCAGTGGTGAGTTTTAAAGGGGGAGCTTGTGATGAATCTAGCTATGCTATTATAGCAGGTGGAGAGTTTAGAGAGGTTGTTTGAGGATAGGTTAGTATATTAACACAGGCATAGAAAAGGGTAGAAATGAAGTGGGTTTGGGCAATAGTTTTCCTTGCAGAAGGGGTAAGGAAGGGTTTGAGTCTATAGAGGGTGCCAAGTTTTTTGTTAACAGACTTTATAGTGGAGTTGATGTGTTGTTACACCTAGTAGGCGGGTTGTAGTATCTGGGGTAATGTTGGTACCATTGTTAGAGGTTATAGAGAAGAAAGGAGTAGGTGATTTGTGAGTAGGGGTAAAAAGTAGTAATTTAGTTTTTTTGGGATTAAGAAGGAGGCAGTGTTGCATAAACCAGTTTTCAACATTTTGAAAGACAGTTTGGGTAAGAGAGTGGAGAGTGGCTATATTCTTGGCTGTACAGATTAAGGTGGAGTCGTCAGCGTATTGAATGCAGGTGGCTTGAGGTATGTTGATATGTAGATTGTTAATAAATAAAGAAAAGAGTAGGGGACCTACATTTTGTTGAAGATGGGCAACCATGGTGTTAGTAGCAACCATGGGGTTAGTATATAAAAGTAAGAGGAAGTAAGGGGCAAAGCCAACCACAGAAAACACTTATTTTTATTATAATTTATATGTAGAGATGATCCCAGTAGCAATTCCTTAGTAGTATCTTGCAGAAGCTGTTAGCCTGAAGATATGGTCAAGCAATATTAGATTCTGTATGACTGTAATAAGGGGGATTGTCTACCATACAAGACTGAAAAATATAGTGCTGAAGGATGACTTTGTCAACAATAACATGTAATCATATATACAATGTAAATATCTCTCTATTTGAGTATATTCATTTAAAGCAGAATGCAGAAACAATGATAGACCTTACACTAAAATTGAAAAAATAAATTAATAAAATTGAACCATTAGCTAAAACAGAACAAAGTTCTCTTTCTTTCTGAGATCTCACCACAATGAAAAAAAAAGCTAATAAAATCTTCAGCTCAAAATAGTGTTACTGTTAGGGAAAGTACTTTGTAAGATAATTTGTAGGGTGAGGGCTAGGGACAGCAACATATTTAGGGTTAACACAAATGAGTAGGGTCCACCTGTTCCACCTTATCCTGTGTCCTAACCCTAACCATGCCACTGATCCTAACCACAATTCTGTATATTATTTTATCATAAACCTTTCCTTAACAGTACCTCAGTGCCACCACATAAGATGACAACAGACATACATGCACGCGCGCACACACACACACACACACACACACACACACACACACACACACACACACACACACACACACACACACACACTGCATATAGACCATTACACATGTAAAACACTAGAACTACCACCTTAACTAACCCTTAATCTAAACACAGTGCAGAAAAAGTTGCAGACAGAATCTAAAACATTCAGACACATATGCACCTACAACAGCTATTACCTTACCTACCCATATTCTAATCATAACCTGTAGATGCTTACACACACACACACACACACACACACACACACACACACATACACACACACACACACACACGCACACACACACACCTCTAATGACAACACTTTTGGTATTTATCTGAAGGCTTTCAGTAGCAAAGGCCCACTGCCCTGCATACAAAGAAAGCTCACACAAAACAAAAATGAGGCATAGCTACGGTCGAGTAAAGGGGTGGCTGTCTTGGACACAAGGTATTGGTGTAAGGAGGATCAATTGGCAGGTGCTAATGGTGCTGTATTGTAGAAGCAGCATTTTGAAATGAATGATGGTTCTGTAATTGCAATCATGACAGACATGTTGTAGCTCTTCGTGTCTGGTATTTTTTCTTTAGCAAGCCCCTTGAACTCACTTGTTACATTTGCAGCAAGTTGTCTGCTACAGTTGCAGAGTTACAGGTCTGACAGAAACATTTGATAAGGTAATGTTTGACATTTCCTGATGTCAGCAAACATGACTTTTGATTAAAAGAGAAAGTACAATATTCTTATGGCCAAAAGCACACACTTGACAGAATATGTTGTAACTATATGATATAAAACTCATCTACCTTCTGCTAACTAACTTCTGTCCTTAACTGGTCTGGCATCATGAGGAAAACAACCTACTCACCTACTCACACAAGGAATCATGCAGCAGTAATCTTATTATATGTACATTTACTCCTATAGTTTGCTGTCTCCACACAACTGTTCCTCCTGCTGTTATGGCTTTAGATTGAGCATTGGTTTTATGCACTGCAGACTATGTTTATAAAACTTCCCATAAGAAGTGGTTAAAAAGCATACTGTTTCCTGACTGCAGCAAGTTTGATCTGGATTATGCAGATTCATGAGGAGGAGTGAAATGTCAGAAGTTAACAACTGTCCATTAATTACCATAGAAAAAAGGTTTAATAAATCTATCTGGTGCCGAATCAGCCTTCCCATTGCTTAAATCATGGCAGAAAGGAAATGCCATTTTCTCTGCACTACAGTTCCCATCTCTAAAGAACACAAAACAGTGGTTATGAGCCATAGCTAGTGATATGACATGCCATTTACAGAATCCATTTCATTGCTACTAATGCGGTTACAGTATATTATTCAGAGGAAATGAGATTGTAATCATTACCAGAAAGTATATCATACAGACAGTTCTATGCTATTATATTATCAAAATCCACAAAGGTGGAGTACAAGACGAAATTATGGCTTTGACAGACAATTACATTATTTGTGAAGAAATAAAATAATTTCCCAAATAATCGTCTAAAGCAATCTTGGTAACTGTATGCTTAGTTTACGTCATTGATCTACAGTCATTAAGAGGACAAGTGCAGTCTTTGTTATAGAATTTAAGCATGCCATAAATGTTTTCTTAATAACATTTTTTTTATTATTTTTCTTGGCGAATGATTGCTGCTAAGATTGTCTTCTCTCCTACAATGGCTGACTAAATTTATATTTTTAATAGTACAGATTTTGATAGATCATAGCTAACTTCCGCCCTCCTACATTCACTCATTCTTTCAGTATACAAGCCTACTGTCATCTTCCATTGAGTTAATGTATGGACTATCAATTAATGAATTTCAATAATGATTGCATGGCACATAAAATGGCAGGCTGGGTGTAGCGTGTTGGAAGTGTGCTTGGCAGATGCTGATGGTGCTGTATTACAGTATCAGCATTTATAAAGGAATGCTGGTACCAGATCTGCAGCCATGGCTGAAGCACTGAATGTGATATTTGAACTGTAGCAAGCTGTTTGTTAAATCTGTAGCAAGTAGTTTGCTATTGTTTCAGAGTAGAAGAGGTTTCTTTTTTTTTGCTCTGTTAAACACTTTTTTTCTTTCTCTTCAAGGTACAGTTGATGGGTGACAGATCAGGGAACACAGAGTGGCATATAACTTAGGCATGCTTCTGAGTTAGTAACATACTGAAACTAGTATATGACTGACCTACTAGCAAAAATGTTCAGTCATCATAGATATTTCCACCATTTTTCCTTGTGTGTTTACAAAGGGAGAACATGAGGGCAGCTCTACTGTGAAAAGCTTGTCCAAAGTTCATACCCCATACTTTATACATGCCAATATTATATTACTACCACAGCTACTCAGAATACTGAACAACTTTTTTTATGTGTTTTTTTCTTTTTTCTTTCTCTGTTGGTTTTTCCTGTATTCTATAACACCGTATAGCTATCTAATACATTCTGACTGTGCAAAAAGCTACATTGTACATTGACAATGTTAATATTGTCAATATTTCTCATATGTCGGTTCACCTCATTTTGCTGTTCATCTATATCACTCTTCATATTGACAAAATAAACTTTAAAGATACTTGTCTATTACTAGAATGAACAGTTGTTTCATCTAACTTTGTAAACGGTTTACTTTCAATGTATTATCATCTGTTACTGTGAATTGTACTTTACAATTTGTTTAATGTAACAACAAAAAATAAAGACAAAGATCTGAAAACAAAACAAAATACTGAACAAATGTAACACGGAGGGAAACAGAAAAAGTTGGAAAACATTTTGTTCATCACATATCGTAAGAACAAGCAGTGTGACAGATGTTGGCAAAGAGTGAGGGACAGGACAAGCAGAAATTTAATTTAGATTGCATGCATTATCCAAAGTCATGAACACACAAGGCTTCCCAATGATTTAAAATAAAGTTCAACTGGAGTTCCAGTAATATCACTGGCTATGTTTACAATGCAGATGTTGTTTGTGTGTAATGTTTTATGACCAAAAAAAATGGCAGCTTTTCCTTTTTTCATTATTCTTATTAATTCATGACAAGAGACTTCACTTGTGCTTCATGTTTTATTGAACTCTGTTTATATTAAATTAAAAATATATTTCTGACAGATTCATGTAACAAAAATTAGCAGACCAATTTCCAAAGTATACAGCCCGGGAGGTGGTCAGTGAGACATGATGCAAGGCTACAGTAATTCTCAAGAACAAAAGTGGCTAATTTACAGCAGTAGAGCTAACACAAGCACAGAAATTAAATAACCCAGAAGGTAATGAAAACATTTATACTAGAAAACAAAAGTAGGAAAGGGGAATGCCAAAAAATTTAAATCATTTTTTTTTCTAACACTAAAATATATGCCTCAGGAGAATTTACCTAAAAAGTTAAAAGTGCGGCAGAAGTGCATAAATCATTTGCTGCTGAATTTACACCAAATAAAACTTCAGTACTGATTATAATTATGAAATAAGCAGTGTAGCAGGTGTACCTCACACAAGCTCACACACAGCATATTCTAGAGAATAAGCAAATGCCGAAACGGAACACATCACAACAGTGGTAAACACATAATCACAAGCAATGTCTACATGATGGACTTTCTAAAGCATTTGTTTTAAAAATCACAATTCAGTTACTTATATACAAATCATCCTAAAAGACAAATCATGTACCAAATAAAATATGTTCTCAAGTTCCCCCAGGAAATAAAAGCAACATCTTCTGCATATTTACAAATGCACCAAGCCATGTCTTTACCAATCTATAAAAATACTATTCACATTTTTAGAGTAACATACAGTAGTAATTTTTTAGCAAGGGAAGACAACCATGAATGCAATACACATATTCCACCAGAGCTGGCTTACTTAATACTGAGAAGTGCCAGAGAAGTTAATGTATTTAACCTCCACTAAACTGAAAGGAAAAATGGAAATTACATTATACAGAAGCAAATGTTTTCACCAGAAAGGAACCTTTCTTTGACTGCTTGGTAATTTTATAGCAACTGGTGTGTATTTCTTGAGCCTTAGCTTAAAACATGGCTTTTTAATGCCATTTGTAACACCACAAAATATCTGTCAATGTTAAGTATTCTAAACATGATTTTGTCATATGAGAACATGGATGGCAGACACAAAATAATGAAAAATGTTCGAAAAAGTAGTGTGGATATCATTACAGGTCATAAAAAAGCTTGCCTCTGGTATAAAATTGTTGTAATTTAAATTTAAAATGAACATATATGAAACATCATTTGTTGTCCACAATGGAGCAAGTATTTCATAATACAAATAACTTTCGCTGAGATAAAATCCATAAAAAACAAAAAGTGATATGAATCTGACCATTTAAAATGATTCACCGATTCACTGCAGCAGGGAAAAATGTGTGAAAGAGAGAAAAGTGAATTATAACGATGGAGATATCTAAGTTTCTACTTACAGAATTTTGCACAATAAGAAATTTCAAAAATATGGACCGTAATAAAAGGTTTCTATTTAGTATTGAATTCAACCACTGGCAAAATTCACTTTCAATGGGAACCTGTAAATCTAGCACTTGCAGCATAAGAAAGAGAACAAAATTGATACAAATAGAGCATTCTTTCAATTCTATAAATGCATTTATCAGACTTATACCCTTATGTATAGAAATAAACTAAAGATGGTGGAAATTTATTCAGACTAGAATCACTAAATTAGATGGTTGGTTAATCAAAGCAAAATTAATGGAATCTCACTTCTATAAAATGATCTTTTGATTGCTAACCACTTCTACTGTGTCAGACACTTTGTTTCTAAATTTAAGAACTGGCAGCATGCGTTCCCTACATGTTTGTGGGTATGCATGCACAAGGATGTAACTGTATAAATGTGTGTGTGTTTGCATGTGCATGACTGTCTCAGTATTTTAAATTGATTACTGTGGGGAACATCCATTTCCAAGGGTGTGATCCATGACTCTATCACTTTCTTTGAGGTTCTTACAGACTGGATAAGTATTCTTGACAGTAGACAGAACTTAATCTACTGAGAGGGTGAACCACAACTCTCAAATATCAGAATGTCAGAAGTTTGAATAAACAGACTGAAGAAATATTTAGTTATAGTGAATATTTTGGCATTTAGGGTGTGTGCGCATGTATATATGTATATGGAGTGGGTTCAAGTAAGAGTTGAGGAAGGGGATAGATGTGCAAGTGTATGTGAGTTAGGGTTTGCCCCCATGCCACTTAACTCATTTGTATGAACCTTAACCCTACTCCTGCCTCGATACTAATCCTATATATTACATTAAAAAACATAATTTCCCAAAACAGTAAACTAAAGGGACAATGTGTATTTTTGATGTTTAACAATCTGTTTTTTTTTTTTTTTTTTTTTTTTAATCAGGTTTTGACTTTCTTGATGTTTTGCTGCCATTATTTTGTGTTCCATACAAAATTGTCAGTCTGTTCTCAGGCACTCTATGAAATACAATAGAAGTGAGAACACGTCTAGATCACAAGGATTCTATTTAACTTATTTACTTATTTATTTATAATTTACTACAGTTCTGAATACCAAAAAAGATTATTTACATTTTTAGCAAACTAATAGCCACAACATGAAGATTACAGGCATACAAGTGTAGCTAGCAACAGGGAAATTCACCTTTTCATTGTAATAAATAGTCAACTGTCTGCATACTTCCAGTCACAATAGATAGAATGGTTACTGATTAAAATTTCTTTTCAGTATGCCAGAAAAATTAAATGAAGTGAGAAGCTTATTTCAATCTGAAAGATTGACCTTATTTTGTATGAGAAATTTATCCATAGTATTTTCTTGATTGAGTAATTGGTATTTTTAAAGTCTCATGTTTAGAATACCTGATTCTTCCATTGACAGATATATTGTGACTATTTGTTTCTGTTAGCCATTCCCATCTGGAATGAGGGAGATTGATTCTGAATTTAGAAAACGCATCCCAACCTTCTGTTATATGGTTAATAATGTTAATAATTTGAAAAATTCTTACCAGAATATACAAACAGGTAATTCTTGAAAATTTCTACCAATTGATGTTCTAGCTATTTTAACAATATGAAAACACTTTATAGAGTAGCTTAGAGTGTTGGCTTGCACTGACCTGAACTTTCAGAGCCCTGAAATTAATCCCATTTTTTCTTTGGATAACCCACTTCAGTGCACAATTGTACAGCTTAAAGATGAAAATAACAATAATATTAATAATAATAATAAAATCATTAATAGGATTGTTGCATTGCATTTGAGGTTGGCCTTTCCTTCCACAGCAGCTCAGTTTTAAAATCAACCCAAAAGGCAGCAGTGCAAAAGCCTGCTACGTTTTTAGCAATTTCCATCACTATACACTTTCATGTCTTTGCTCAATCAAGCATACTGCAGTGATTCCAAATACTGCTGACCCTTTGCCTTCCATGCACCAAATTGCTAATTTCCAGATAAAGATATATATATATATATATATATATATATATATATATATATATATATATATATATATATATATATGCTTTTCTACAAGATTTAGCACTAAAAATACTTTCCCCCTACCACAACTTGAACTGAATAATGTAACTTACTGATTCTGCTATACAACAGATATATTATGTCTCACACACAGTTTATTAATAATTAGCTGCCTATTTTATTAATTCGGTTAGCCTTCTGGTTTAGCTTCACTGATGCAGGATACGCCTTCTTAAATGAAAAATTATATCTTGGCACTTAAGTAATATTCTTCAGGTTTCTGATTTTTTTATATATATATATATATATATATATATATATATATAGAGAGAGAGAGAGAGAGAGAGGGAGATTCTAAACAATGAGTCAAAGAGCATGTTTAGGTAGGTAACACACACATACACAACTAAAACAACAAAGATCTAGAACAAAGTCATCTCACATTCCGTGTAATACGCCACAGCACCAATAAATGTGTATGTATATGTATTGGGGAAGCCTGCCTAACAATTCTTCTTGGACTTACAAAAAATGCATTTCATTATGTTGTAAAACTTTTTGTAAAACTTTAAGTCATCATGGTTGAAGGAATATGTATTTTTGTCTCCCCTCACCACTGTAGAATGCATATTACAATTAAGCTGTCATAAATACTGTTTAAACTAAAATGTAACCTCTTTGTTTATTGTTCTGACTCTGAGGCACTGTTTGCTGCTTTTTTGAATAACATTAGACATTAAAGAACAGAGGTAAGTATCCTGGATTTATGTGTGTGTGTGTGTGTGTGTGTGTGTGTGTGTGTGTGTGTGTGTGTGTGTGTGTGTGTGTGTGTGTGTGTGTATCTGGGTATTACTGACTTATAGTGAAGAATGCATTGAAAACATTATTTTCCAGGATGTGTGTGCTTGTGGGTGTGACTGTGTGACATCATTCTTATTGCTAAGGAGCTAACAGTTTCCTCCACATCAACTCTGCATTCTTGACATGAAGGACGCAGAAATCTTAAGCAAGCTGTGTGAATTTTCAGTCCAGACATTATATGTAGGGGAAAAGTAATGGTTTAAAAGGAAGGCAATTGAAGCCTCTGAGCTGTTGTCAAATAAAATATTATTATGCCAAGGAAAAAGCAACAGGTTAGATAAGTGCAATTAACCAATTCTTCACATAGCAAGGGAATCAAGCATCAATCAATTCTGTGCAAAATTATTTTGCTGAATCCAGCATATGACCACAGTATTGTAGAATTAATATGAGTCAATATATTCAGTTTCATGTTAACGTCTATTCAATGCACATTTATATATGAGCCCATGAACTAAAAGAAATTACTTTGAGGCTGATGTTTAAAACAATCCAGTCTTGTAGGCAATGAAAAACAAATGCTGGTCTTCCTATTTCTAATTTTATTGATGAATGCTAGCAGCATTTTTAAATAATGCAACAGCATTAGTTTCTATTTCTATATATACTAAAATTGTGGCAATCACAATTTTTAAAGATTCTCAGACTGCTTCAGACTGGCACCGATAAAATGTGTTGCTTGTCAGTATAACCATCTATAATACTTCAAAAACCCTGCAAGATGTAACTAAGAAGATTAACATTTCCTAAACATCAAATAAATGTTTTAGTGCTTTTCACTGCTGAACTTGTTTTATAAATTTTACTTGTATCAATTTTCAATTACTCCTGGAGTTCCTTTGGCACTACCAAGTGCTAACAGATATTAAGTTTCAAAATATCCATTGTCGAGACAAACAAATTACAGATGGCTTGTTATTAATGTCTTTTGCAAATAATATTATTTGAATGTGCAATATATTTAAAAAATACAACATCCTGGGTTGAATTATAAAAAAATTTCCTAAGAGTTTATATACTGAACTATCACTTAAAAATAATGGTAATAGATGTAGTATCTACATAAGTTCAGGGAAGAAGTTATAATTATTTATCATGTTTTAAAGTCCTTCATTTTTTTTCTTTCTGAGGTAATTATATTTGTTCCTTCATTTTTAATAACTCGTACCCAGAGAATGCTCATTAACTCAATTTATCAGTATAATTCTACAGCTGTGGTCTGTGCTTTATTGTTATATGTCTGACAGTTTTACATGGATTTCTTTAGAAATTAAACAAATAAACCATACTGTATCACTGAAAAAAAGCACTGGTCTGGAACTCCTACAGCTGTCCATTATGTGTTTCTAGTTACATCCTTATTGCTTCAATCAGTATCCTTAAATAGCACATATGTGGACAATAACATCATTATTCAACTTCCTCTTCCCTTACGTTCATTTTTTTACATGGTGCTTGCTGGACCAAGTGTATTCTTTTCCAGTTAATTACAGAGCTCATTTTTGTTGTCCTAATAAATACAAATAGAATTTTTCATGATCAAATCTATTTGCCACAAGATGAATTGCAGTTCTACAGGTACTCTCTGGACTTTCTCAATATGCTTAGAAGAATACACTTCCTACTTCTAGACTGGTGAAAATTACCAGTCGCATAATTTGTCCTTTTACAAAAGATATTCAGACTTTTGTTCTTGGGAACAATTCCCCCAAACACCCAACATGCTTTCCTTCACATTACTGAAGTCATTACACAACTGTGTTTCGGTGTCTGTAAGGTGGAGGTGGGAGAACAGTTCCAGGTTTTAGTGAGAACTCTGACAGATATTCTGGGTTCTCTGCAACAGCAGGTTTGATGCGTCCATTCTGCCTGTAAAAGTATTTTGTGCTGTAGTCTTGTGGGTAATCAGATGTATGCATTGTTGCTTTAGGGGGTAGACTGTGGTTCCAGTAGTCAGGGTTGTCGAAAGCTTTCTTTGCTTTTTCTGTAACAGGAATGCCTTTGTTCTTTAAGTACTCTGCATTATCTACTGAATTCACAAATGTATTGAGATAAAGAGGCTCATTGACATATTCATCCTCAGCTCTGGACTGTACATTGGAAGTACTGTGATAATCTGGATTATCCATACCGTGGATATCTCCATTTTTTCTTCGCGTTACAAATGGGTTCTCTTCCACTGGCTTCAAAAAATCTGTGCATGGCAAAAAAGGAATAATAATGCACACATTAGAAACATTTAAAACATCATAACAAACCAAATTTTCATTAACAAGGACAAAGTCATTGTGCAGTATCCATTAGCAGAATTGTATTTTTTTTTTCTGAGTAATAGAAAGGGTGTTAGTTAACATTCAAAATTGACCAAAACAGAATCTGTGACAAAAGCAATGATTAATCCCACCTAGGACTATTCAAAGCAACTTTGTAAAACACACAGACACACAGATACAAATATATATATATATATATAAATATATATATATATATATATATATATATATATATATATACATATATATATATATATATATATATATATATATATATATATATATATATATATATATATATATATATGTACACACACACACACACACACACACACACACACACACACACACACACACACACACACACACACACACACAAACCCACCAGTGTTAATAACACAATTAACAAGTACTGGTTCTTACATCAAGTGGCTCATTGACTTATTGACTTAGATGCTTAGAATATCCTGATGACGTGATAACAACATGTGCATCTGCAGTGGTTCTTCATCAGGTGAAAGCGTGCAGTTTACCGAGTCAGATGCATAGAATACTACAGCATATAAACATTTCCTGCCGAACAAGTTTGTTAGTAAACACTGATTTCTGCAATAATATAGCATGTAGAGTACACAATCACCATGACTATGCTGTTTTCTTTCTTTATTCCTATTTTGCTTTTCCCTGTTTGGTTCAGTTTTAAACTTTTAAAGCAGTGCTGCAACAAAAAGCTTCTGTTATATGAAGTGGAGAATGTTATTTTTGGTGTACCCATTTTATCTGAACTCCATTAAGCTTAATATTGCAACCTTTATCTCTAAATGATTGTTTTCTCTATAGCTCGTGTACACTTAGTTTAGGTAATTTTATTTCTCTGTTTTGTTTCTTATAGGGTTACATGCACCATGCACAATGACTGCATCTAGAAATAAGTAATACACTTTGTAAAGAAAAAATATTACAGTAACGGTGGGAAAATGCCAACTTCCTTGAACCAAGAAGCAATGTGGATGCATTCGCTGATCAAGTATCTGATTTGCTGATCAAGTATCTGATGACTAACTGTTAAATCATGATTGGTTAATCAAAAGTGAATGATTTGGAAAACAAATCATAAAAATCAAAGGTACTCACTTACTGAAATTATCTTTTTTCTTTTAGGATAAGCTTCCCATATCATCAGCCAGACATCATTGACTGTTAAGCATTCAAAATTGATACAATCAACTGTGAGACTATACCTCTCAACTGTCCAGATTTTCTTTCACTGTCCAGATTTTTTTCTCATATTTTTGGTGTGTTCCTCATAAAACATGTTTTCTGACAAAATATTGAGGCCTAAAATCACTAAGTAATGATTTAATGATATAACGTTTATATTTTAGACTTCATATCCTTCAAAATGTATGGTGGTGCAAAACCTGTTATTCTAGCAACTTTATGAAGTTTATACGATCAGTATTTAAAATTTGTCCCTGATTTTTGTTTTTTGTTTCCCATTGTTTTTGGCTTTGTCCAAATTTTTTCCACTTAGAGGTCGACAGGTACTTGATCACCAAATGCATCCACTACTGGATGAAATCCTACCAGATGAAATTGTATGATAGGCAACTGCTTAAATAAAAGCATTTGACAAAGAGCCTGTTTTATAGAAACAAGTCACTATAGTCTGCCTTTTGACTCAAGATGGAGAAGCCTCTATAAAACAGGCTCTTTGTCAAATGCTTTTATTTAAGCAGTTGCCTATCATACAATTTCATCTGGTAGGATACTCCAGAAAGTAACACAGTTCAAATGCTCACTTTCCACAATGGTCTGAAAATTTTCTGACATCCATTTTACCTGGATTTCATTGCAAACTTATAAAGTGTAATGTAAGATTTCTGTTAAAAATTATACTAAAACACTAAAATGTTCACCATTATGAAGTATTCTATTTGTACTGCAATGTACCACCCTCAGATTATTATGTTCTGTCTATTCCTATGCATAATCTCAGTTTTGAGTTTGTTTGAATTGTGTTCATACCATCAACTTTATTTACTCTTTTACATCTGAAATGTTTCTTCCAAGACCACAACTTAAGTTGGACACTGCCCCATTGGACCTTCCTGTATATAAAAAAGGTTTCACCATAGGCCAACTTCATAGTTCCTTTAGTCTTGTCAAACTACTGTGTTCAGTTTTCCTCAAAAGGTATTGTCAGTACCTTTTGCAGTCATGTATGTCAGTGGAATATAATCAAGAACATAGTCTGCATCTAATGCCTGGAGAACAGCAAGTGTAACTCCCCTATACAAGGGCTGCCTCTCTACAGACCAAGGCCTTTCAGACACTAGCTTTATATCGAAGCAATGGAACATATCAACACAGAATTCTTTTATGCAGATATGTGCAACTTAACCAATTTAGACCCAAATTAGTTTGGCTTTGTAAGGACAGGACATTCTTTGGAAAGGTTACAAAGGCGGTGGACAGTGTCACTTGCTCAAGATGCTAATCTTAACCTGACCAAAGACTTTTCACACACTCACTCATGAGCATGCTAGTATTACTGAAAAAGTACTCAAATTTATTATAAACTGCTATGTGTCCATTGGACTGTAAACTGGCTAGTATGTCCACTGGACTGTAAACTGACTATTCAACAGATCCCAAGTTGTGAACATTATTGGCTACTTCTCTAAACATTATGTTTTAACCAGTGGCATACCAGATGGGTCAGTACTGGTCCTCCTCATGTCTGGCATTGATTTTTCAGACATCCAAGCTATTATCCCTAGAGGTGTGGTTAACTAAGTTTGCAGATGACTGCAAGCTGGCCACTGTTGTCCACTCATTGACTGATACAAAAGAGCTCCAGCAAGGGCTGCAGAATGCACATGGTTGGTGGACTAAACAAGTCTAGGTTTAAATGCCACAAAGTGCAGTCTTCTAGTACTCAGCAAAAAAGCTGCTACCACCCCATATGTTATAAATGATAATCTCCTTCAAAAATATGTGGTGATAAGAAACCTGGACACCTTATAGATAACTCTCTTATCTGATTATCAGAAAATACTCCTCTCTGGCCCTGTCAATTTGCAAGATCCAAATAAATGATCCTACCACTGTATTTTTCCCTTGTCACACCCATTATTGAATGGAATGTCCCCTTTCATATTTGAAAAGCCAAGTATCCATTTGAAATGGGACCAACTAGATCGAGTCCCAAAATATGGAAACAGAAAGGCCGAAGAACAGACTTACATATACTAAGTCTGGGATGCCACTTATCAGAATATTTCCTTTTCTCTAAGGTATGGTGATCTCAAAGTTGGCATATGTAAGTTTGGGGCTTTGGGGGGATGTAGGGGGTTGCCACCACAAAAAGAAATTTGAAGGAGAAAAGTGATTTTTGACACTCGCTCTTCTCCTTTGTTTTCTTTTTTTCCAGCTTGTTTGCACTTGGCATTTTGACTGCTGACATTTCATAAGGCGCTAAAAAAGCCAAGCAAATGACACAAGTGGAAAGGCCCCCAACAATTTCTAACCAAGATTAGAAATATTAGAGCCTTTCAATACTTCTATTATTGTGATAGATTAGTCTGGCTCTCCTTTTACTCAGTAGCCCACCATCTGCAATGAGCTGACTTCTGTCTCACTTTATAGGTTCATAGGTTCATAGGTAAGTACTAGGCTATCTGCCCATGGGCATTTATAAGCCTAGTCAGAGTGTGTTGGCTTTCGCCATCCCCTTAGATTATTTCCCTGTGCCTCTAACCAGCAGAGTTATTAGTTCCCTGTGCCTCTGTCCAGCAGAGCCACTGCAGTGATCCTCGGGTAAATTTTCTGCTTCCCATCCACCTGTCAAGATTTCCCTTGAAGAGTGCTAGTGAGTGGCTCTGCCTGATGTATATTGGAATCTTGTTTCAAAGCATGGGGAGTCTCTGAGTCAGGAATCTATCCCTCCAGCACGTTCTATTTATCGTTGTGGTAAGGTTTATATCCCTAGAGTGTGTGGCTCTCAAGGATTTGTTTTTTTTAGGTGGAGCATATCCATCAACTCTGGGTTGGACATGGCCTTGTATGTCAAGTAGAGATTACCTCTGAGTAAGTGGTATGCAACTGAGTACAGCTGGAGTTTCTTTTGTCGGGCTGCATAAGTCATCTGTTTGAGGCCAGTAATCCTCTTGGTGAGGTACTTTTGTGGTCTTTCCAGCTGTTGCAGGTGTCTTGTAAGGTACATCTCAAATGGGGCACTGTATTCTATAATGGGTCTAACAAGTGATGAGTAGAGAGGCACAATAACTTTTTTTGTTCTAGATGTGAACCCTTTTGATATTAGGTGTGCCACATAGAAGGATTTTTTAACCACCTTGGCAATATGATTATCAAAGGAGAGATTGCTATCTACTTGGGTCCCCAGATCCCTTATTACTTTTTCTGTATTTAGGGGACTACCACCTATGTGGTAGTTCACGGGTACTTTGTTTTTTCCAAATGGGATGACTATGCACTTTTTGGCATTCAGTTTGAGGCCATGATTTTGACACCAGGTATCCGTCTCAGTGAGACCCTTCTGGAGGGTGTCTGCATCAGCCGGAGAATCAATTATGGCCCCTAGTTTGCAGTCGTTTGTGAACTTGGTCAGCCAAAGTCCTCCTGTGCTTGCCTGTACCTCTGAGAAGTACATACCGAACAGGAGGGGTCCTAGGACTGAGCCCTGGGGGATGCCATTTCTAACCAGTTTAGAGTCGGACCTGGAGTCCGCAACTCTCACTGTGCGGGCTCTGTCTGTGAGCCAATTTGCAACCCATCTCATGACGTAGGGGTTAATGTTCAGGTTGGTGAGTTTGTCTAATGTCTGTTATGAGCCATGAAAGTCCAAATCTTAAATAACATCTTTGCAAAACTGACTCTATAAGCAAATGCACAGTTGACCTAAATCCACACCAACAAATAAACAAGACTTAATGGACGGATGAGATTCTAAGTGGACATATCCCCAGCATATGGAAAAAGTTACCACTAAAGGTTAAAGGTCAAATAAAATGGTACTTTTGCTGTCTTTAAAGCTAGTCTTGATGATTGGATGGTTAGACACAAATTTATACCAGAGTAATCATCTACAGGCCTGTTGGATTTGAGAGGAGAGCACTATTAAATGCATAAGGATTATGGCAAGATCTTTCAAATGTGTCTTTTTAAAGCTGTATATGGCAAGGCAACTTAGCATCTCCATGCTTGTCTAGTATTGTCACTATGTTCCTATAATAAATGACACATTAAAACATGCTTAAATGTAAAAGAAAAAATGGTTTCATGTCAATGTTATTTTCTTAAATTTCTGGCAATTTCCTTTAATTGAGAACTTTTCATTGAGATGCACTAGCCTGCAGCATCAAGAAAAAAATACCATTTATCATCTTTAAGTAACAGTAAATCTATAAAATTGTAATGCTTCAAGTCAATCATATTAACTTCCATGTTTTGAATATAAGAAACCCAATACAAATAATTGCTTAAATGTTTGTATGAAATACTCATGATTATGAAAAATGTATTTGATATAAATGTTACTTAATATAAAATGGCAATTGGCTTACAGTCATAAAAAGTATCACAATTCCAATTAGCTAAGTTTATGACACCATTAGTTTTAAATCTGCACCATCTGTTATTTTTAGTATATGTTTGATAACATCGAGATAAATTCAAAACCCTTGATGACATATTTATATGTTGTATAGTCACTGCGTTTATGTCTTCCTGTTTTACTTTTAAAAAATATTACCATTTTATTACTTAATTTCCTTATATTCTGCATACATATTTATTTCAGATTGTTTCCTTTATAGCAAATGTTTGATTTATCACACACACTATTTCTAATAGTCAAATCAGTAGTTAAAAACTGCAGTTTCTCTTTCGGTACATTATATACAGGCTTTTTGTCACCCCTCTGTTTGAAAATACAAATACCTCAAATGTTATGGGTTTGTCTGATATCATAGCCATGCTGTTTAATATAAGCTTTTAAAATATACACAGTTCTACCCAAATAAAAAGTGACAGTTATAATTTACTTTGTGCTAAAATGTCAGTTTCAGTAATGAATTAATTCACACTGTAGTTAGTTAAAGTACACTACTATATTGTTGGCTTATTCATTTATTTGGGTTATTAGGCTATGCAATTATACCTGGTCAATTTACTGCTGAGGTCCTGAGAAAAAAGTGATGACTGTCAAATTTCTGAAGGTTGTAAGTGAAATCTTTTAAACAACACAATAGAAAGTGTGAATAGCAGGATTATATATTAAATGGGAAGTTGTGGTAATTAAGAGGTTCCCCCTGTACGAGTTAATAAATATAAGTAGAAGTGTTTTGAGGAGTATAGTCCCCCATATCAGAGAGTGAAAACAAGTTTATGATATGTAAAAGTGAATTTTGAAATGTATCTTTTTTTTTACTTGCAGTTTTTTAGTGTCAGGATATGCAAGATCAAGTGTTTTACTTTCAATAGGGAGACAGAGAGAAGCCTGAAATCTAGAAACACAATGCAAGAGGTCCAAGTATATGGAATGTGCAATAAAAGGACATTAAACACATGATTGTGAATTACTGTAAAATGAAGAGGAATCATTATAGTACATGCAAAAATTAGAATATTAGACATATATACCAAAATCATAATCAGTCAGATGAAATCATATGAAAAAACAAGAATATTATATACAGTGTTTGGTAGAGAAGTTGCTAAGCTGGGAAGGAATGAGCCAGACTGTATCTGCAAGATATTGGGTAAAGGAGGCTATATAATTTATGAAGCATCTAACAAAAATATGCCCTGGAGGAGTAAAAGGCATTAAGACAGAAGTTGTAACTGCAAAAGAATGAGGACTGAGTGTAGAATACCAGAGAGTATGAGACAAGGGTAAGTAAAAGCTGATGAGACAAACCAAGAGAAAAGACTTGTGCATAAAAAGCTCTGCACAATTTATTTTCTTTTTTATTGCAAAAGATAAAAAACAAAGGAACAGTAGAAAACATTAGAACATTAAAACATGCAAACCAAAATATAATTGATGAATATGTGAACATTACTATCAACAGCTTGAAGCAAGTGAAACTTGAATTCATAGGTTCATAGGATGTTACTAGGCTATTGATCTGACGGTCTTCATAAGCCTAGCATTAAATCCCAATATAATACTAGATGAGAGATATTGTCTACACCCAAGATTTTTCTAGCAAGAGCTACCCATGTCCAGGAGAGAAGCAGGGATAATTCTTGGCAGAAATGTATGGTTTCCCATCCAGTCATCCAGGTTGCACTTAAACAAGGTCATGGAGGTGCTCTGCTACAGTTAAAAACTCTAAAAGCACAAGCTATAATTGCTAAAGACAAACATTTGTAAATTGAACAAGTATGGTTATACATTTAGTCCCATATCTTAAAAGAAAAAAAATTGTGCAATTTCTTACTGCAAACAAAAATCTAGGAGTTATTAACTAATGCATAGAATGGTATAATCATTTTTTTTTGGTGAGTATGACTCCCCTTGTAGATAGAACATTGACAAAACTCCCCTTAAATGTGATCCAGTAGTTAGGGATCTGGGAGCCTATGTTGACAATGAACTGTCCATCGATTACCATTTACCTAGTGTTGTAAAGAAGTCCTTTCTTATTGCACAGCTTATATCTAAAAGCACTGCACCCACATCATGGAATCTAATTGATCTATTGTATTTGGCACTCAGGACAATCACTAATTATAATGCCCCATTCGGTATTTATCGATCCAAACATTTGTCACAACTGGAATGACTACAATGTTTTCTTAATAAAAGTCAAGGGCCTGAATCATAAAAACTAAACAGACTGTCTCAAACCCTTGTTCCTCTTTTCTGTATCATTTAGGGTACTAAGAAATGACTTCTACACTGCGTACAGAGCTTCAACAAATCTTATTCTGCTATACCTACTACTCATTCACAAGTCCAATGGTATAATAAACACCTGCTCAAGGCATCTCAGTCTCTTTTTACAAAATAAAGCGCCACTTCTGTGGAATCATCTTCCATACCACTTAAAGTAAGCTACTTCCCTTACTCTAGTCTTATGTAATTTAGATAAATGGATGGGGAACTGCAAATTAGCCTCCACCCTAGCACCCCTGTCCATCAAGGATTGGGAAAACATGTAAATGTCCTAACCTGTCCTTATTCAGCTTATCTCTGGATCATTTGTGTGGAAACATAAGGACTAATTCTACCATTGGAATGTACGGCTGTACATCTTAAAGATCCTCATTACTCAATAGACTAGCAAGTACCTATGAATCTATGACTGCATTTGCAAGCTATTAGTAAAATGACAATGGCATTCCCAGAGAGTGGTGAAGCAGTTCTTGATTAAGTTAGTAAATGTAATTAAATTCTACAAAGCTCTCTTGCCAGGGAGAGTGTTCCAAATGGGAAATATAATCTGAGTTTGACTTGGGCAGAAGCAGAATAGTTTGCTGGCAAAGAGGAGATGAGCAATTTTAAGTTTGTTAATGAGACGAAACAAGTGTAACTTTCTGGGAGAGTTCTTGTGATGTCTTTAAATGCAAAGTCAGTGAGGATTTTGGTAGCATTGTGGGAGGTTGTTTTCAGTCTGACGATAATATATGACTGAAGGTTAATGAAGACAACGAAAAATAAAGTAGCCAGAGTAAGAGAGGCACACTGTCAAAAATGAAGTTGCTATTCAGTGAAAAGAAGATATTTAGCTATGCAGAGTGAGACAGACAGTTGGCAAACTTTTCATGTGGAAGTAATGCCATTAATGCATCATACTCATAGATATTTGTTAGAAGAAACTGTTTTGAAAAACAGATTTATCACCTAAGTAATGTTATCATTATTACATTAATAAACATTGTATGTATTTGTTAAAATGATTTATATGTCTAAGATATTTGCATGTTTTTATAGAAAAAGCATATATATACTTTTTGTATTTTTATATACACACACACACACACACACACACACACACACACACACACACACACACATATATATATATATATATATATATATATATATGGGTCTATCTTACTACGTCGACAAGTCAGAACGCCGACAGCGAGAACACCGACGCCAGAAGATCGAAAACGGAGAAGACCGACGGATCAAAACCCCGACGCTGAGAACATCGACATGGGAAAAGGCTGTGTATGTATGCGGTAGTGACGGACGTTAGGGTGCGAGTAAGGTAAGTGTGCGACTGTGATAGTTTGTGGGTTAGGGGCGGGTTAAGTGAGTTAGGGTTAGGGCGCGGGCTATGTAAGTGTGCGACTGTGATAGTTTGTGGGTTAGGGGCGGGTTAAGTGAGTTAGGGTTAGGGCGCGGGCTAGGTAAGTGTGCGACTGTGATAGTTTGTGGGTTAGGGTCGGGATAAGTGAGTTAGGGTTAGGGCTGGCTAGGTAAGTGTCGACTGTGATAGTTTGTGGGTTAGAGGCGGGTTAAGTGAGTTAGGGTTAGGGCGGGTTAGGTGAGTGTGCGATAGTGGCGGACCTTAGGGTTAGGGTTTGGGTTAAGGTTGTAGGTAGTTGTGTATGTGAGGTTTAGTGTTGGTTTGTAAGGATTTTGGTGTGCTTGTGTTGTGTGTGTGCTTTTTGGACCGGGGATTTGTTTTGTTTGTTGCTTGTCGGGATTATGGTGTGTCGGGCATGTGAGGTTTCGTGTTTGTGACATGTCGGTTATGTGGTGTCGGTGATTTTGTTGTCGGCGTTTTGACATGTCGACGTAGTAAGATAGATCCATATATATATATATACTTTTTGTGTTTTTATATATATACACTTTATATATATATATATATATATATATATATATATATATATATATAGAGGTCTACTTCATTTCACTGAAAACGCACTTCACTGAAACTCATTTCATTGAAAACTCATTTCACTGAAAATCAGTCTCTTGAGCACAATTCACCAAAAGTTCACTTCACTGAAAACTCATTTGACTGAAACTCATTACGTTGAAAGGTATATACCCTGTTTCCCACTGTAATGCGATCCTGGAGTTAGTATATATAGTAAGGGGGGGTGGGGGCACAGCCCCCCACATTGGGAGCTGTGGGGGGCCTAGTCCCCCACATAGTTTGGGTATATATTATCTTTTGGAAAGAGTTATTCATTCAACTTGTAAGTATCCATGTCTATGGTTTCCAATGTTTAAAATAGGTGGGGGGACACAGCCCCCCACAACCCCCTTACTGTATATACTAACTCCAGGATCGCACTACAGAGTGGAACAGGACATATACCTTTCAACAAAATGAGTTTCTGTCAAATGAGTTTTCAGTGAAGTGAGCTTTCAGTGAATTGTGCTCAGGCAACTGATTTTCAGTGAAATCGGTTTTCAATGAAATGAGTTTCAGTGTAGTGTGTTTTCAGTGAAACAAAGTAGATCCATGTATGTATGTATATGGGTCCCCTTTACATTACCGAACCGACACTTCACCGACACGCAGAAGACAGAGACGAAACGACCGACAAGCAAGTTGATCGAAAAGGTGATTTGCCGACAGCCGAAAGACTGACAAGGGTAAAGTGTGCGATAGTGATGGAGTTAGGAGCGGTCAGGTAAGTGTGCGATATTGTGGGATTTTGGGTTAGGGTGTGGGAAAGGTGAGTGTGTGGTAGTGTCGGAGTTAGGGTTCGGGTAAGGTAAGTGTGTGATAGTGACAGACTGTAGTTTAGGGACGGGTTAAGTGAGTTAGGTTTAGAGTGCGGGTAGGGTGAGTGTGCGATAGTGACGGGCTTTATGTTTTAGGGTGGGTTAAGTGAGTTAGGGTTAGGGTGCAGGTAGGTTAAGTGTGCGATAGTGACAGTCTTTAGGTGTAGGGGTGGGTTAAGTGAGTTAGGGTGCGGGTAGGGTTGCTGTGCGGTAGTGTCGGGCCTTAGGGTTAGGGTTTGGGTTAGGGTTAGTGGATATGTCATTGTGTGTCATGTGTAGTTTACGTTGTTTGTGTCGGTGTAATTGTGTTTGGTTTTGTGAGTTGTCGGTGTTGTGTGTTTGCGGTTATTTGGGGTCGGTGTTTTGTGTGTCAGTGAAGTGTCGGTTCGGTAATGTAAAGTAGACCCATATATATATATATATATATATATATATATATATATATATATATATATATATATATATATATATATATGTATCACACACTACAGATCTGTGGCTAGAAATGAACTAACAAGGATCAAAACATATAACCAAACACAAAATGAGGCGGCTAATGTCTCAAGTTTGGATGAAAATTCAAATTGGAAAATGTAATATGTAGGTGAACATTAAATACTTTTTTATTAAATTGTCCGGTTTGAATTTTCACTGGAATTTTGGTACAAAGCTGTGATGTGAAGTGATCCTACCTTCAGACATTAACCGCCTCTTTTTGTCTTTGGTTATTATTTTTTTTCTGCTGGGGGGGGGGGGGTATTTCTCCAAGCATCAAAGCATGATCAACAGAAGAAGTTGCTTTGATAGCACAAAATAATTACTTTAAAATAAATACAAAAAGTATTATTTTTAAATGGGGCTAGCCCTCTGCAGCCCATCACTGCCCCCCCCCCACAACTTGCATTTCCAAATATACTAATTCTGAGATTGTGCAATTTAAAGAAAGTAGAAACGTTCTTACTTTCACAGTTCTGCTATCTAGCTAAATTAACTATGTACTATTTGTCTTAACGCAAAGTAATTATTCCCATTTTGATTGACCCCATTGTGCCATTTCTTTTGTTATTAAATGTTAAATCGCCTCATTGAGTGCATTCCATACAACTCAGTTCTCAGCATTAAAATTAAAAACAAAATTAATACTGATTTTCTGTTCATGCTACAAACAAAGGCAATCTGAGGGTCATGCTGCTCAATGCTAGAAGTCTAAATCTCAAAATGTACTCACTCGAAACACTCCTTAAAATGGAGAACATTGACATTTGTGCTGTAACAGAGACCTGGTTCAAGGCAGCAGAGAGCACCCCTACACTACCAGGCTATAATTCATTCCACACCTTTTGACCCCAGAACATGGACCAAAGCTCCAAAGGTAGTGGTGTTTCCATATTCAAAAAGGATCTACACACCTCCAGACTGGAAGCCCAGCATAACGGATCAAAGATACTTCAGGTGGAGCTAACATTGGGTAAGACAGCGATTCAGGTCATAGCCTGCTATAGGTCCCCAACCATGTCCAAAGACTCACACTTCACATTCCTAAGCACCCTGGAGAATATTAGGGTCCAACCTAACACTCTCTTATTAGGAGACTTCAACTACTCCTCCATTAGCTGGAAAAACTACTCATCTACCAATGCACTTGCCCAACATTTCCTTGAGTTCATTAATTCCAATGCCCTGGACTAGCTCATTCTTTCCTCCACTAGTGGTAGCAACATCCTTGACCTGGCCATTACTAACATGGGTGACCGTCTACACCAACAGTCAGCTCCTCCCTGGTTAGAACCGACCACAAACTATTCACTTTGGAAATCCACATCCCTCCCACCCTGCAAAGGTAACCACCATGAAAAACTTCTCCAAAGCTAACTTTGGGGTCCTAAAAAAAGAGGTGGCTAACTTCAAGGCACTCGTGCAAATGGAGAATAGTTGTATGACTGCCAAATCATACACCAATGCACTGTATGAACATCTACACAAATACATGGATCTCTCCATACCCAATAGAACCAAGACACTCTTCTCCAAAAAAAGGAAGCCAATCTGGTGGTCCCCTGCCATAAACAAACTCTACAAAAGAAGGAGGAAACTGATGTGGAATAAGGTGATGTCCCAGGACTGGAAAAACTCCCTTATCAGCCTCAACAAAAAGTTGAGATCCCTCATCAAATCCTCTAAAGCTACCTATGAAAACAGAATTGCAGCAGATAGTAAAGACAACCACAAGGTCTTGTATAGTTATGTAAAGAATCTCCACGACAATACCCAGATTTGCTCTGAGCTACTGCACAATGATACCTCCTATACCGAGCCAACAGATATTGCCAGTATACTGGCTGACAGATTCAGTGCTAACTTTACCCCTATCCCCCCCAAAGGACAAATCACAATACAAGTAGATTGCCAAGCACCAGTATTACTGCTGCACAGGTTAAAACAGCACTGTCCAAGGCCAAGAATACAGCTTTTATAGGACCTGACAATATCCCTGGCTGTGTTCTACATGAACTACAGAGTGAACTGGCACCTCACCTGTGTGCCCTGTTCAGTCACAGCCTCACCTCAGGCTTTGTCCTTACTGAATGGCGCAATGCTACAGTTATCCCTCCCCACAAAGGAGGAGTGACTACAGACCCTGAGAACTAACCCCCATTAGCCTGATGAGTCTGATATGCAAAGCTATGGAATGCATCATCATGGACTTAATAAGCAAGGATATAGGGAATCTTCAAACTCTGGATCCCACACAGTTTGGTTTTGTGAAGGGTATATCATGCCTGCTCAACTTGGTTGACTTCTTTGAGTCAGTCACCAGAGATGAAGGCAAGATGGTTCATACAGCCAACCTTGATCTGGCCAAGGCTTTTGATACCATTCCCCTCTCAGGAATCGTAAGAAAAACTCACTAAGTTAAGCATCAACCCCTATATCACTAGGTGGATTGCAAACTGGCTCATAGATAGAACCCACAGTGTGAAACTAGGTGACTCCAAGTCAGACTGCCAGCTAGTCACAAGTGGAGTCCCACAAGGTTCAGTCCTGTGTCCTCTTCATTTTAGTATCTACTTCTCTAAAGTCCAGGTCAACACAAAGGGACTCTGGCTGACAACGTTTGCAGACGATTGCAAGTTGGGAGCTATTATTAACTCCCCAAGTGATGTTGACATCCTACAGAATGGCCTCACTGAGATCAACGACTGGTGTCAGAACCATGGCCTTAACCTTAGTGCAAAAAGATGTGTTGTCATCCCCTTTGGGAAAAACCCATTTCCCATGAATTACCATATTGATGGTAGTCCACTGAACACAGAAGGCATTATAAGAGATCTGGGAACACAGGTTGACAGCAACCTTTCTTTTGATCACTACATTGCCAGTGTGGTCAGAAAATCCTTCTATGTGGCACATCCCATTACTAAGGGATTTGCATCCAGGAAGAAAGAGGTCATTTTCACACTCTACTCTTCCCTCATTACGCCAATCATCGAGTACAATGCCCCATTTGGCATGTTACCACACTAGACACCTGCAACAACTGGAGAGGCACCAAACGTACCTCACAAAGAGGATCCTAGGCCGTAAACACTTGTCCGATATGGACAGACTCCAAAAACCTCCAGCTATTCTCTGTCTCATATTGCCTACTTAGAGGCGATCTCTGCTTGACTTACAAAGCCATGTCTGACACAGCTCTGTTAGAAATGCTACATCTAAAGAAATCTCAATCCCTCTGCACCACATGCTCCAAAGACCTCAACCTCATTACCACAATTAACAGAACATGCTGGAGGGACAGGTTTATAACCCAGAGACTGCCCATGCTATAGAATAGACTACCCATACACATCAAGCAGAGCACCTCACTGATCCTCTTCAAGAGAAATTCTGATGAGTGGATAGGAAACAGAAAATTCACCCTAGGGATAACTCCAGTGGCTCTACTCGACAGAGGCACTGGGAACTAAGGTCTGGTGGCACTATGTCAGGGTAATCCTATGGCTAGGCTTGTAAAGGCCCCAGGGCCATTAGCCTAGTACACACCTATGAACCTATGAACCTATGTACTTCAATACTCAGGAGTATACCTTAAGCAAAACTACTGTTCAATTATAATTATTTATAATTATGGCCATATATTAATTTTTTAAAATATTATTGCACATGTTCATGGATTCATATAATTTGTATTACATCCACACTTGCGTTATTTGTTTAGTAAAATATCTGCTTGGTTATAAATATCCTATCTTTTGTGATGCTATGAAACATGTCAACAGTTGCACTTTGCCTTTAAAGCTCCCCTGCTCATCCATTATCCCTGCTACTTTACATATTTCTTTTGAACTAACAACAAATTAAGAATTATTTCACAATTTGCCTTCAGAATAAACTTAAGCATGGGAGTGAAGCGACAGCACTCAGTTAATAAAATACTATTCATGTATTTATAGCTAATGTCTTAATTTAGCTAAAATGCAACTACCCAGCAAAAAACTGACTCTATAACTTTACAAGCAGATTAAGAATACATTGAAAATCAGTAAGAATATGTTTCTTTTCACATGTAATAGCAATTAAATCTTGAAAAATAAAGAGGTAAACATGATACTGAAAGTCATTAATAAAAACAAATTGCTGTGTTAAGAGCTATGTATCTATAAAGCTTCATGTTAACCACCTTAGACAATGCATGCTGTAAAGAGAATATATGTAGCAGAGTGCAATTCCTTACAAGTAGGATGACCTAAATCATCCCACAGTGTAGATGGATCAAACCCTGACAATGAGATGACCTGAAACTGAATCACAACCCAGGGAATAAAGGAATGGTCAAGGAGGGTAGGAGCGAGTGGTGAATGCTGGCTATCCCACCTTAAAGGATGGACACTGCTTAGTCTTATACAGTAGTAGTTCATAGCAGAGGCAAGGAAAAATACAGCTGGTGTGTAACCAGTGACATGGAACAGTTGCCAAAGATTGGAAAACACAATAACAGAAAACAATCTATGGAAGCTAATAGTTTTGTGTATGGAAACATGCATGAGCCATTCATACCTAACACTACACTCCTCACTTTAGTGAAGTACGTGGCAAAATATTCAAAGGGTCAGTGGAAGTTACGGTCCTAAGCAGAAATCATGGTAGCTGGTTGGATTATAGCTCCTCCCAGATTTTGAAGCAAATGGTGGTGTGACAGCGGTTGGGATTCAATGGAGAAAAAAATGGCCAAAGATCATGAGCGCTCATGCACATACGTGCACACTTTTATACATTACTACTTAACTTCATACACTACTTTCTGTAATTTTTGTATGGTTTTCTACTAGTTTTCATTATATAAACATGTTTTGGGGCTTTAAACATGAAAGCTGTCCTGACAGTTTATTATTTATTTATTTATTTCCAAAGCATTGACATTTTTTTCTGAGTTGTTAGTTACTTAGTTTTTTTATGCACACTATTACACATGGATGGATATTTATCAGATGATATTATTAGACAGATGTATTTTTATATTTATAGTGTTCTAGTTAGATTATGTTTATGGTTAGATAGCTATGTGCTTTTTCTTAATTTTAGTTCTTATTACAGACCTGATGAAGGCTTTATTGCATTAGGTAGCCAAAAGCAATTTTAGTTAAGTCTTTTTATATGTATTTTATGCTTTTCTGAATATCTGGTTTTGGAATGTGGGCTGCAAATAGATAAGTAGTGTTTTCCTTAACTAGGATTTAGTTAGATCTAATCAGTAGTAGTGTGTGGGCGATACTTGTTGTTCTAAAATGCACTTTTACAGCACTGTTTATATTGTTTTCCTTGACTAGGCTGGTTTAAAATTAAAAAATACATACATTTTCCACACCTACTTCTAAGTATATAAAAGTTGACATGTTTAACATTGTTAAAGTATTTCTGATTTTTGTTAATGAGGATCGCTTGTCTGTGATGAATAAAGGCTTGTTGGTTTGGAACACTACCTGGGTTTCATGATTTTTGGAAATTATTGTGACTGAGCTTATCAATGAAGTTTTAAGACCACTAGTTTATTTGTTTTTTATCTAGGTGACATAGTGGAGACAATGGAGAACCTCTGACTAGAAAAAGAGAGAGATTCAGATAAGCTACAGCTTAGTATCCTAAAGGAGTCCAAAAAGGGTTGGAAGTTTTGACTTGAATAACACTAAATCAGGAACAAATGGAAAAAAATAATCATAAAACACACAGAAGGCCACGACCCAGAAGGGCCAGCCCCACTCTGTGATATTATATTTTTATGCCTCTACACTTTTTATATTTCACTTTTCTGAGTTTCAGAATGTTTTGTAACAGTACAATAAACAAACAAAAAAAAAAATATATATATATATATATATATATATATATATATATATATATATATATATATATCTATATATATATCTTGGTGAGGTTGGACACTGGGGGAAGAATTTTTTTTTTAGGTCTGAGTATACTTTCCAGTGTCTCACTGGTTCAGCAACGAACAAAGCAGCACAAGTAACCCTCCTTTGTTGGTTGTCTTTTAGGAATATGTTATGGATTTTGCAAGTGTACTTGTGAGATTTATCTGCCAATGATCTGAGTGCAGTTGTATTTGATGACACCATGACTATAAGCTGGAATCCAAAGACTACATCTATTATCTAAAAATGGAAACAGAATTCTAACACTAAGAAGGAGAAGATGAGGCATTTGGTGGAGAGTGCCCTGTAGCGGTTGTTGAAATGGTGAACCCATCCAAGTAAGATGGAAATGAAATATAGCAGTATGAAAAAAAATTTCCATTACTAACAGCAAAAAAAAAAAAAAAAGAGTATGGGGTAAGCCCAAAGAAAACGAGCATCTCAGAGATGCCTTTATCATCCAATCACAGGGCAAACCATTAGTGTAACCATACATGAGCAGAAGAATCCATTTCTAATGTAGTGGGGCATCAAAAAGTGTCAGGCATGATAGATGGAGTCAGGCATGATACATGGAAAGGAAGAGGGAAGCAATGACTGAAAGTGGATCTTGGAACCTTTTCATAAGAAAAGGAACAGAAAAGAATAAAGTAAAGGAATGCAGATGTTTTTTCAAATTTAGGGTGACAGCTAAGTGAATGACTCACAGAGACTATGAAAGAAGGACATTTGCTATGTTGGTGAGATTCAGGTATGACATTAATAAAATCTTCTTCATAAAAAGGGCAGTAAATATCTGTAATAACCTGCCTATGCTTAAGGCAATATGCCACAACTAGGGGTTTAATCATCCATGAAGCATGAGATATCAGAGAAGGGAAACAAACTGAGGAGAGGAAACTGTTTATCTGATTAAGGACTACTCAAATACACCAGCCATGTGATAAGTTCTTCTCTTGTTACGTTTCTTCTGCTTCCTTAAGTGCATCATTATACACACAACCACTTACAGAATGGACTTTAGTATAATGCAGTTATTAAAAAGCTAGGTAGAGCACCGTGCTCTTTAGATTTGTGCTTTAGCTGATAAGCTGATCAAAAATACAACACCCTGTTACTTGTCCTGACTATTTTATAACAAAGAGCAGTGCTGAAACAACTTCTTTTCCTTGTGCAACTGCATATAACCTCATACCATGGAATATAAACTCGGGTATCTTTAGCTGCAGAAGTAACCAATGAAATTAAACTTAAGAATGACTATAGTCAAACTAATACACTGTATGAATGCATATAAATAAAAATAAAGAAATATGCTACAGAGATACAATAAATAAATGTGCTATAGGAGTACAAAAACATCACTGTATGAATACAAAAAGTGCACTTCTTAAATACAAAATTAATAAGAATAATAATGCATTGTAGGGAGACAAAAATATACAGAAGGAATACAAAAAGTACACTGAAGGAGTAATAACAGCAATAATATAGTGTAGTAACAAAACAATAAGTGTATAATCTAGTGTAATAAGAGTATTGCAGAAATATCTTTACACACTATAGCTGCAGTCAGAATTAATATGGCAGCCTATTCATGATAAAATCATGAATTCTTTTCTAAAGTTATCTGGTAAGTCTGCTGTTTCCACAACAATAATATTAGAGGTTCATAGGTACCTCCTAAGCTATAATCACCCTTGTAATTTAAGTATGAATAACGTATAGTAATGAATATAATTATTTTGTTGTATTCTAGTGCAATATATTTTTTGAAAAAAATTAAAAAAGAAAAACAAAAATTTGTATTATGCATACTTAAAACTATCAAATTGTGCATAATTTATTTTGCAAATGGTACCACGCATTATCTGTTTATTCATAGTATATCATTAGCTGATTACTTAAATGGGAATTACTGAGGAATCCCAATATATACCATACTTGCCTTTTTTGGATTTTTCTTGAATTGGTGTCATGTACCCTTCTTCGTCCATTTCTCCTCGTTGGGTTCTTTCAGAAAGAAATGCAGTAGGGTCTGCACTGTATCTTTGTGCGGTGCTTTCCTCCCTGGTGCGTGGCAGTAACTGCTTCCTGAGAGTGCCATTACAACATACTCCATCAAAGACATCTCTAGGTGGGCCTTCTCCTCCTGCTGCTTCAGGAATTCCACAGGTTGCTGTTCGGCATGGCATCACCATTGCTACTTCAGCACCAAAACCTCCATCTCTATAACCAAACTGATTCTGCAGAAAAGGAAGTATACAAACCAAATAGTAATACTGCATCTTTACTGTAACAAGCTTGAATGTGCATTCATTTCATAGCTGTTCAGATGAGACAGCCATAGGACGTTGTATGAAATCTTAATGTTGTATGCATATGGGTGCTCATTTTTCACAATAAAGTGTTGGTGCGTTGTAGTATGCTCTTTAATAATCTGTACAGATGCCTTATGGGTATCATTTACAATGGAAGACAAGTCGGAGATTCTCTAAGTAACTAGACTAGCCTTGATTAATCTGACTGAGACAACAATAGGTATTTGCTTCTGTTTCTCAGCACCAAACTGTTGAGAGATCTTGTGACAGCCATGTGATACAATACTTTACAGATATGCCAGGATTAAAGTAAAATACTCTCAAATAATCAGGAAGCAAACATAAGGCTTTAAATAAAGTGCATTTCTATTTGTTTACCTGGATGTTAGAAACCTCATGGCACCTAACAGATATTCAAAGGATATTAAAAAAGTGAAAATAAGAGCTGACCATCATAACAGTTCATTTGTATGTAGGTTAGTACAAAGTATACAGACTACTATCTGCTAAACAGCTTTGCTCTTTAGAAAGGGGTCTCTTGCAAATAATAGGCAAGACACAGAAATATGGTACTTAATTGTGAAGGACCAGTGGAAAAAGATACTGGTAACTTCCATACCTGCACACTATTACCTCAGAAATGAGAAGATAACATGAAATAAGCAAACACATGATCATAATAAATACACATATGAGAAACACAGCATGAACACAATTGAAAGGAAGCTGCCCCCTGCACAAAAGCTGGCTACAGACATGGTGTTACCATTGCACTTACATGCTCAACTTGCTGACTGTAGTTCAAGTAGTTCAATTTGCTTAAGAGGTTTTATAATTTGGGAATTTCCAGCCACCCCAATATATGCACGAACAGCAATTTTAGTCAGTGCTCCTTCATGTGTTCTATAAAAAAACGTTGCTGCTCCTACTGTAAAACAGCACTGTTGTGGGGAGTGAACACACATACACACATGCGCGCACACACACACACACACACACACACACACACACACACACACACACACACACACACACACACACATGCATGCACACATAAACACTCCACACATGCGTACACACACTCACACGCGCACACTTACACATCCACAACCGCACACTCACATACTCAACATGCACATACCCACATGAAACTTTGAACAAGCACTGTATGGAACTAAATAGGAAGAAAAAAACTAAGTTTAAAACAACTAGTGCCTCAGCATACTACCTGTTAAATCACATGACTGAAAACACATGATGCACACCAATACTATGTCCATTAGTAACTAAGAGATAAAAGGGGAGGGGGAAGGGTAGCAGACCATTCAAATAAATACAAACATTGTATTAAATTTCTAAGATTCAATTTTGTATTCATATCATTAAGATGCAAAGTATTAAAAGTAAAAACAAACCTTGGTTCTTTATGTAATGAAATGTTAGAAAAGGTCAAAAATAAACTGTAATTTCTACCTTCTTACATATTAAAAAGTCTCAACTGATCAAACTCACTATTTTGTTCATAGAAAAAAATCTTCAACAGTAATAGCTGCTGCAGAATTTTTAATGTCCATCAGATGTTCAGAAATGAGTAATCTAACCATCCTAGTATAGTAGCTGATTTCTCACTTGGACACTTCAGAGGATAAAGAGCACCAGAATTATAATATTCCCGATGTACATTAATAACGCATCTCTTACCATTAATATTATGAATGGTATTGTTGTTTCTGCTATGGATAAACACTGTAGTCCTTACAGACAGCACTGGAAATGTGTCAGGAATCAATAAGCATGTAGAATGGACAAGTTTGTCCATAGCATTTGGAGAATTTCTGTAAGAAATAATGGACTAGCAGGTAAATATTAACAAGGACTGTGTTTATATATAAAATATTATAATGCTTTCTTACAGTGAGAGGTACACAGTACTTCCTCCACAAAGGGTTATAAGATGTAATTGCCCTGAATAAAGAGATAATTAATGTATTCTCTTAGCAATGTCTGCTATATAATCTGCAGCAAATGTATTAAAAGCAATAATTTCGGTTCAGAGACCATGGGCCCGAAGGAAGTCCCATACTGCAGAGACCATACAACATAATAGGAGTGCAAACTCATGGCTAACAGAAAAGCACTGACACCTGTAGATTACCCCATGTAGTATTTTGTACAGGAAACCTACAGCTGATATTAGTTTTGTGTTAGCCACATGTGCATGCCCTAGTTATCTTACATTGTCCCTGCCATTCAGTGTGTTCAACCTTTAGCTTTAACTGCAGACTGAAGAACCCAACCCTGCCACGTGCTTTACACTCCAGTCTACTTTGTACTTTTAAAGCTGTAAGAAATCACATATCTAGTATGCCTCATAAGACAGGTAGAGTTAGTAGGTTGGAATGGGGAGCCCAGTTGCTGCTGCTAATGACAGAGGCATCCTGGTAATTTTGTGTGCATTCATTGACCAGTTATAACTACAATGAGATAAAGGGGGCAGCTACCCTGGGCACAAGCTGTTAGGAGACACAATCTGCAATTGCTGATGGGGTGTGAGTGCAATACCAACTTTCATTTTAACAGCTATGGGTCATATAGCATATCCCAAATGAATATGCATAGTAGCTTAGTATGTTACTAACTGCAGCAAGGGGCTTCCATAACCTTACAGACCTTGAGTTATTATTTTTTTTAATATTTGTCAAGTCTGGGAAGAGATTTTTGTCCTCACCTTCAGGAAGACTTTATTATTTCTTTTGAGTCCTCAATATTTTGAATTTGGGTTGAGTGGGGCACAATGACAAACTGAATGCACCTCTGCATTAGTCTCCTTTTTTTCAGATTTTGCATGTGACATTTAAAAACTAAGGCATATAAAAACAGTCTTTTCTGAATTTTGTGTTTGCATGAAAAATATGTCAGGATCATCCAACTTTCCAAGAAAATCTTCATATTTTGGCATAAAACAATAAATCTAAAACCACCAAAAACTCAGAACTTGGTGGAAATCTTTCTACAGACGGGAAGTCTTGGATTCAGAGGCTGAAATTCATATACAACATTGTGCAGTATCAATAAGTTGTAGGGGTGGCTGTCAGCAACATCCTGGTATTTTTGATTCGTAGACGTACACTGCACAGCTGCACAAGAGCTTGCACAGATAAAATTCTTTACATAGAAATGAGCACTTAAGTAGATGTAAAATAAAATGGTTTACATTTAAATTGCTGAGGGATGTTTTGGTGACCATGGGTTTTCAAATGACATTTGGCTGACCCGTGTTGCTGATCCTTCCCTTGTGCGAGTTCTGTTTTAGCAAATGCTCAGTGCATTCACAAAGATGAGGTCAGTCATCGAACTAGAGATTGCAGTACAGTGGGAATCAGGAAATGTACCCTGTTCCCCACTATAGTGCAATATTGGACTTAGAATATATATTTTGCATGGAGTGTGGGGGGGACAGTTCCCCACCTCACTTTATGTCTGGTGAAGTGAAGGACTGCATTCTATTAATGTCGAGTAAGGTTGAAGTCTCATATTAGTACGTGGATTCGACATTTTGCATATTGGTACACTCCGTTTTCAGATTTGGAAGTCGATATTGTTTTCTTTCAGCCAACTGTATTTCGTACTTATGACAGTAAACCAAATAAAATGTGGGGTAATGAGTGCATAATAACATATGAGTGAAGCACATAAAAAGATGGCAAGCTTCATAGTCGCCAGTACACACATTGGAAAGCTTGACTGCATGGAAATCTATATCCATACTCTACCCTAGCCATTAAAAACACTGCCAGTGTAATCAGATGTGAAGGTACGGCATATCTATGCCATTTCAGGTTGGTTATCAATGCAGTACAGTATGCCTCTATAGCCTTTACCAAAATATCACTTCATATGTCTGGTATCTATGTCTTTGTGTAACTGGGAGGCATTATCACAAAGATCATATAACATGCCTACCCACTCCATTAAGGACTGTGTGACAGCAAACTGTCCCTGGATTATATTCCTGAATGTCATCAGTTTAATGCCCAGTGCTGTCATCACATTAAGGGACACCTGAGATGTTTGATGATGTCACATACCCCTGTTTATTTGCCTGTGGTGGGTATGGCCAGGTTAGGAACAGTGTTCACCTCTCAAGCTGGAATTCTGGTCATAGACAGAGCATGCTGAATCTTTCAGATATAACTGAATCCACCCACCTAAGGGGTGGTGTTGCAATTAATCAGTGTACCCATAAGGGGTCCACTATGTTTAGCCATATGTTTGCAGAGGACTGTTTAAACCAGTACATCCATGGACAGCCCATTAATTTCAGCCATATATACACAGGTGCTGATGTGTTCTCAACAATAACATCAAACGGGGCCACTATCTTCTTCCATTAATGCACAAAGGATAGTGTACTTTCAACACGTACATCTGCAGGAGCCCACTGTCTTCACCAATTAAAGCATAGGGATGGTATGCTTTCAACAAGGGAAATTACTATCTTTATCCATTCATAAATATGAGATGATATGAATTCAGGCTGTACATACACAGGATGTCACTATCTTCATCCATTAATACACACGGGATGTTGTGTATTCAACCCATACTTATACAAGGGGCCACTAACTTCCCACACTCATACACAATGGATGGTGTGCATTCAAACAGTGCTAACAAAAGTGCTCCACTACCTTTGGCCATACATCCACAGGGAATGGTGCGTCTTTAACCTGTACATAAACAGGATGCCTACAGTCTTAATCGATTCATACACAGGATATGGTGTGCATTCAAGCTGCAGATGTACAGGAGCACACTATCTTCATCTACTAATACACTGGGAATGGTGTGCATTCAGCCAGTGTATCTACAGGGGGACCAATATCTTTTGCTATATATACACTCACAATGGAGTATTTCTCCCTACCAAGGACTTGGACAGGCACTAATGTCACTTTGTCATCTGACTGTGACACATCTCCAGGTATCTGAGCAGCATTGCCATACTCTGTAGACGTGTGAACATTAGCACCTTGTCCAAGCTATTTCTACATGTTAAAATACCACCACGACCACCGATCCAAGAAGTAAGCAAATTTAGTGAAACACTTAGTGCCTCGGCTTACACAGTCTTCCAAGAGTAAAAACACTACAAAAAAAAAAAAACCCTGCTGATTTTAAAGTATGGTACTTTGAAGCCTCAGGGATTCAACAAAGAATGTAATTGGAAGTATGTGATTTGAATTGTATGCTTAATTGATTAATTGTTTTATGCAATATGCTGTATATAAGCAAACAGTATTTTGTAGTGTTTTTACTCTTGGAAGACTGTGTAAGCCGAGGCGCTAAGTGTTTCATTAAATTTGCTTACTTCTTGGATCAGTGGTCTTCGTGGTATTTCATAATTTTATTTTTTTGTTTTTTTAAGTTGTATTTGCTATTTCTACATGTTGCCTATCAATGCTTTCACCTGGCAATATATACCTTTGAAAACACTATAGTGAGCACCTTATGTCATGTTACATGGATAGCTTGTGACATGTGGGAAAGGATTCTATACACAGCCAAGTCCTTCTAAAGTAGCCTCACCTTCTCTGTTGGTGGCAACCTGCTGCACTGTTGTTGAGCCTATGAAAGCAAATATGCATTGTGACTATGTTTATAGTGTACACCCACAAGTGTAACAACTATGTATCCAAACCACTGGAACTATTGACCTGGTCTATCACCAACCACTGACTTGGGTGGAATGGGTTAGTCCAGGAGCAACACCCACATCCCCTTCCCCCCGACTCCTCAATGTCTGTCAGTCTGTTGGACAGTGGCGGCTCACCCCATGTGTTGAATTTCTCTCTTGTAAACATTTGTACCTTATTCTCTTCATAGTACAACATGCCAGAGAAGTTATGTGAACCTGGCTCATTTTCTAATTTGTACCCACCAATCCAGTTTATGCCCCATAGAACAGCCACAGCTGGGTCCAGAATAGCCCCTCTACCCGTCATCCAAAAGCCATGCATACTGAGTGATTGCATTAGAAAGTTACCTTCAGTATCACTGTAATTATCCAGTCTCTGTCTTCCCCATCCTGCAGATATGCTGCATCTTATTTCACATGTTGAAAACATGAATATGTATTGTTAAGAACATATGCACAGGTACTGAGAATGTTCTTGTTTCTTCTGTAAACTCCACAAACAGCATAATCACATTATGCATAAATAAGTCTGATGTCTAATTTATTCTGGTACAGTACCATATAATATTTCTAAATAGTAGATAGCCTATACACTCATCTGCTGATATGGTGTGTGGAACCATCCACTCCCCCATCTGCATAATCACACTATCCAGAATTATGCATTCTGGGATGGCACCATATAATAATTTTCAGCAGTGGCAGCCTGCATACTTGCTTGCTGATATGACGTGAAAACTCCACATCTCCAAACAGCAGAATAATACTATTCAGGATTTGTATGTTATGCTACAGTATCAGGTAAGATAGCTTGACAGTGGATCGTCCTTGACAGTCTGCTGCTATTGTACTGAACAACCTCATCTCTGACCTAATCAGCTTTTAACTACTGTTGCACATAAAAGTATTGCTACTGTAATGCACAGTAAAACAGTCTTCTTCTTTCGGCTTTTCCCAGTTAGGGGTCGCCACAGCAGATCACCTGTCTGCTCATGATTGGCAGTGGAGTTTTACAGTGTCGAGTTGCCAGCCCGGCGCCCAACCTTCCACGGAAGGCACACACACACACGCACGCCTATTGCCAATTTAGAGTGTCCAATCCACCTACAGCATGTCTTTGGGATGTGGGAGGAAACCGGAGTACCCGGAGGAAACCCACGCAACCACAGGGAGGACATGCAGACTCTGCACAGAAGGCACCCCAGCCGAGGATTGAACCGGAGAACCTCTTGCTTGAGGTGACAACACTAACCACTGCACCACCATGGCTACCCTAATGCACAGTAAAACAGTACGTTATATATAACATACTCCTAGAAAACATGCCTACTACATGTTCTTGAAATTTAAACAATAATGTGAATGGGTGTTTATGTATTGCCCTCCTTAGGCTATGTTCATACATTGCACTTTACTAAAATGATGTACTTTGTAGTGCTTACTGGCATGAAGCCATGTGCACTGATACAAACAGTCACTTGGGCTGTGCATAACCTGGGCTTATATTATCTCTTTAGTTTACTTGCAAAGTGTACTACCATTGCATGTGCTCACTGTGCACCACCAGCACTTGAGTACACTGTAAACTAATGATACATGGGTTCACTATGCAGTAATAATGCATGGGTACACTATGCACTGCAAATTTCAGGGGTGTGCTATGCACTACCAATGCATGGGGAACACTGTGTACTACCAATGTGAGGGGTGCACTGTACATTAGAATGCCTAGGCAGACTGTGCACCACCAATTCATGGGCACACTGTGCACTACCAATGTATGGGGTACACCATTCACTAGAATGTTTGGGCACACTGTGCATTACCAATGCATGGGGTACACCATGTACTAGAATGCATGTGAACACTATACTTTACAAATGCATGGATACATCATGCCCTAGAATGCATGGGCACACTGTACATTACCAATGCATAGGGTACACTGTGCACTAAAATGCATGGGCACGCTGTGCACTACCAATACATGGAGTATACTGTGCACTAGAATGCATGGGCACATTATATATTACCAATGCATGGGGTATACTGTGCACTAGAATGCGTGGGTATACTGTGCATTACCAATGCATGAGGTACACTCTGCACTAAAATGCATGGGCACACTTTGCATTACCAATGGATGGAGTACACTGTGCACTAGAATGCATGGGCACACTATGCAATATCAATGCATGGGTACACTGTACAACACCAATGAATATGCACACTGTGCACTAGCAATACGTGGAAACACTGAATGACAGATATATGAACTTAATGAGGCACCCACTTTAAAGAAGGTTAAGGGTGCATGAACTATTTGGAGACATACATTTTCTATATTAAAGGAGTAATAGATAAACCAGAAATAAACACAGAAGTCAGGTGATAGAATGGGTCCCATTGGACTTTAGAAATGGTGCACCACATATAAAGGATTTTATACAGGATGGAGAGGAAAGGTATAGGAGGAGCACAGAAGATTCATCAGGATTACCAGGCAAGGGGATGCATTTCTGATGGCAGAATTAATATTCCAAATGTTGTTTGGGCATCTTAAAAAGCAGCCACACTGAATACCAAGACTGATTTTAAGGGACAGGCCTCAGACAACTAGTGTTGAAACCTACTGAAAACAGAAACCTTCTATATGTGGTATTTTCATATGCCAAGGGGAAACCATGTCTGGAAATCAACAGCCATTTGGAAACAGATGATCACCAAAAAGTGCATTGCATCATTGACTCTAGATTCTAATTTAAAGCAAGCATCATGAAGTTCTGGGGTAGGCTTCTACAAAATGGACACTGCTTACAGTATGATGCAGCAAAATGCATAATAATGGTGTTTACAGATATAGCAAGCCTTTTTGTGGAATAAATAGTAGTTTCCAATAAAAAGGCAATGGTGCTGATGAAAATGAAGAACTATCACAAAATATAAACAAATACAGCAGTAGAAAGGCAGACAATATTAATTAAAAGAAGAAAGGATCCACACTAAAGACAAAAAAAGGTAGTCCAGTTAAAAGTGACAACAAAAGCTGTTTTGTATATAAAGTAACAAATTAAGTAAGATAAATCAAAGGAAACATTATGAAACTGGGGAGGCAGCTGATAGAAAACTAGAACTAGTACTCTAATGGAAGAGAAGATTGATTAACTATCTTGCAAGTGTGATGTGTCCAGGATAAGCATGTGATATCTGTCCATTCATAAAATAAAAAAAAAAATACAAGTAAGCAAACCACTGGGAAATTATAGTATTTAGCCTAAAATTCTCACAGAACTGAAAGAATAACCAATAGTATCAAATATGTTTACAACTCATGGAATGACAAATTAAATTCCTAGAGTGCATAAAGGATGCATAATGTTACTCTCAAACACAGACATACATAAGACTGGTACCTATGGACCTATCAGTTTGTCTTTAGGTGAAGAACAAAAATGTCAAGGGTCACTGTTGTCCCTGGAAGCAGAAGGTGGACATGATTTATATTACAGATCACATCTCTCACATAGTGTTTACCTATTTTATCATAAATAATAATATGTTAAAAGTTTTGCATTAGGTGGCAGTCAGTGTTGCCTTAATGCTACCCATGTTCACTCCTTGGATTCTCCAACAAATTTATATTCTATATCTATTCCTGTACTAGTATCACCATCAAATGTCATACAATATATTAAGGCTATAACAAGCAATGTTGTAGTACAGTTATTATTTTTATTAACAATATATTTAGCTGTTCATTAGTCCAATTTTGCTTAATATGAAATGAAATTACACACACTTACATGAAATTCTACTTCCTTAGAAAATAACACAAACTAATTTTGTTGGTAATTAGTGCAATTGATGTTATACATGTATAAATATGTATGTTTATTTCAAGTTTTCTCTGATTATGCATTAAAACGATTATTATGATTTCTGTTTGTTTCACCAAAAAGTAATTAGAAGTTCTTCTCAGAGTAAATGGATGATACAAATAGGCACCACAATTGCAATAACACAGAATTTGAAAGGCAATGAAAAAAAGCACAATAATTAATCAGAAGGTAAATGACATTGAAACCCATCTGCTGCAAGAATTTTAAAAAACAAGCTATATTTATAATCTCTGGCAGGTGCAAATGTTTGTAAGACAGATGAATGGTGTAATGTCAATAACCTCACACCCTATATAATGACAGAAGAACTTATGTTTTTCTGTTTCAGAATTATACTGCACTGTTGTTCATTCAAAATGGAAGTACTACATAATAATACATCATACAGATGATAAACAGCTGATGTATACATGCTATTTCAGCTACAGTAAAGAAATACTGCATTTGCTAATGCTTATTTTGAGCACAAATCACACAGAAGTTAGTTTCCTCTCCAATAAGTGCTGTCTCCATATCTCATCTCACTAACTTTCCAGTGAGTAGAGATAAATACATAGTAATGATAGTAGCTTATGATTCTGTAAATGTAGACATTGCAGCGCTATCTTCTAGATATTTTGTTTCCCATCAGTTAAGTCCCCTTATTGAGTGACTTCATTTGATAGGAAGAATTGATTAAATAGAATAGATCGACAAGGGTGTGGATATTGATTACAAAAACTTTTCATAGCAGCAAGGTAAGGAGAACACGTGCTAGGAAATGTCACATTCTCTTTTAGGTAAATTATGCAAATACATTATTTATACGATGAAGCAATGCACTGGTTGGGACTGATATATTTAATCAATGACTGTACAAGGAGATTGACACAGCTGAATACACAAACAGTTTAGAGGGACAGAAGACTGAGCCAAATGCATCTCCAAAATGCTGAACAATCAGCCTTTCCTTAAAATGTATTCAAAATCAAAATGCAGGACTTTCAAACTAGATTGTTTTATGATGTAGTTGTCTCAAACTGAAGTACAAAAATAAAAAAGTGTATAAATCTGAAGTGTTTGTGTCCCCCCCCCCACCAGGGAAGGTCCGTGAATTTCAACTGGTGATAATATAACATTTAAATTTAAGAAGTCTATTGCTGGTAGCAAATAATTGTAGTCAAGTGATACAGCTATTATTCCTTAGATGGAATCAACCTTTTCTATTACAGGACACATTTCAGTGGCACCTTGTAGCATTTTATTTCCTGTGTTACTGACTTCAAATGAATAAATTCCACACATATGGCACTGAATGACTTAAGGTATCTGGGAATATGTTGTTAACCGGACATGTTTCCTACACCATTGATGGTTATTTTCAAATAATAAAATGATTATCAGAATTGTAGCTAGCAATACTAAAAGTTGCAAAAGAAGAGGATTAACATATTGAATGGCTTATTTCTAAAATTCTTAAGGTTAGTTTAAAAAAGTTGCATTTAATTTATACATCAGCTCATCATTCTACCATTCATTTTCTTAAACTCACTTTATCATATCCAAGGTCATTGGAGAACTTGACCCTATCCTGGCATTCAAAGGTCTCCAGGAAGAGGACTAATTCTGGATGAGATACTATACATATGAGGTAAAACACACTTGTGCATGCACCCAGACATATAAAGACACCTATACCTGTAAAGAATTAAAAAAATTGTCAGTTTGCCTACCTGTGTGTTAATGGGATGAGGAAGGAAATTGTTGCAACCTGCAAAAACCAATAACTACATCCAGAAAACATGCAGACAAAAGGAATATACACAGAGAAGCAAACTGGAAACCAAGTACTGTGAGATAGCCACTCCTACAATTGCATCACTCTGCTTTTCCAGCCATGTGCTTCTTGGTAGAAGCTGGTCCTCCAGCTACAATTTTATTCATCAGTCTCTCTATTTTAACTGCTTCTTCAAATCCTCTGCACATGATGTTAATTCTGGGTTATCTCTTTTACAGGTTCAGACTTCACAAGTCTGGGCATTCATAGCTTTATTATGTTGACATATTTAGTAAAAATGTGCTTGACAAACGTGGGTCATCTGTCTTAAACTGTTAAATAATATACTATAGTCTTCAGAAGGATTGTGGACCAACCAACTGTTAACTTAAAGTCCAGTAGAAGAAAAGGTAACACCATATGCTATACAGTTACTCACCAACTTTCTTGTTAATTTAAACAATTTCTGTATGTTTCTATAGAGAGTTTCTTAAATTATTTGTATTTTTTTGGGAGTATTGTGGGAAAATTAAAGAAACAAGGCTACTAATATCTGCTGTGGTAGCTCATGAAGAGAAGTCTTTAATTTGGGTTAGCTCTGTTTAATATTTTCTCTCAGCCTGACTAGTAGGTAACCATAGATTATATATATGGTCCTGCCTTCTGATGTTGCTTTAATTAATCATCATAATGCTGTACATCAATCACTTTATATGGCCATTTATACACATTGTTATGAAGTATTTATAATTGAAAACTGTACTTCAGTTTTGTCTTTTAAAGTTTGATGGTACTTTCCAATTAATGAAACACGCTGCAATTGTCTACAGTTTTTTTTTCAGAAATAAGTTGAAAAGATGTAAAGGCTTTTTCTTCTCCTTTCTCTTCACCTTAAAATGCCATTAGGATACAGGATCTTGTTTAAAAATAAAAGAGTATGTGATGTCAGTTGCAAATTAAAGAAAGAATGGAAGATTTTAATAGTCATTTCTTGTAGTCAGTAAAGGATGAAAGACTTCATTCAGAGATGCCGATACATAGCATGCACTGTTTGAGTAAACACGATGCTCTCTCTTAATCCTTTATCTAGTCTTCTATTTACAGAATATATATTTGATACCACAAAGGCCATACAAATAACTACAATCCACAGTATGTAATATCAGTCAATTACAAAACTTCAAACCATAATTCATGAGCAGTCATGCAGATGTGTAGCTAGCTGTTTTTGCCCTCAGTGACATCCTCAAAATGAGACAAAATCTCATTTTACTTCTTTTAAACTGCAGCAGATTGCAAATGCAGCACTGCACTAAACAGTATTTGGAATCAGCTGATAGTAACTCCTAACAATTTTTGCCTACGATGGCTGCCTCTAGTGCTCCACTTTAACTAAGCTACTGCATTTATGTTTGTTCACTGAATTGTGATTTGATGTGATTTGTGTACAAATCATGAAATAAGCCTTTTGAACAGCACAGTCCTAACTGCATCATCATTATTTTAAATAGTGAAGAAGCAGGTAGAGATCATTTACAAGGAAGAACTGAACCACATCAAAGTTGCGCTATACCACTCTGAATGCTTCAAATATATTACGGTGGAGAGTGTTAGCTACAGAATTCAATTTATTTATTATGCACTAGGTAAAGATTAGGATTTGCAGTAATCTGTGGATTTTATCAATGAGCTGAAAGGCACTCCCAGGTACACTTGTTTCCTAGTGAGTGTTGGATTACTGATACAAAATGTCTGCAAATGATATCTTGCTTGGTCCTTAAAATGCTATATAACCCTTCCATTCACATACAAACTCTTCCCTTTGGATTAGTGTTTTTTTCCCAGGTGTATAATTACTGATTGAATCATACAATCTCACAATAAGTTAAATTATTATCTTGCTTGCTAGAATTTTATTTTTACTACTAACATGGTCAACGGTTAATAGTCTTATAGAAATAACAGATGTGTTTGATAGTTGTGGAGAAATATCCCATCCTTTACACTTAGTTTCTTCAAATTTGAATATAGGAAATGGGTATGATTGTGGTTGTACATGTGCATTTTTGTTCTTCCCTTTAGTTATGTCCACGATTTCATGTCTTCTTAAGGAAACCTTTTCGAGTCTGTAACCAGTTTACGTGAAAATGCAAGAGCATGTATTTGAGATAAAAATAAATTTTCACTGGATACTTATTACAATGTTAATAAAAGTCAGTGAACAAAATAAAATAGTTTCACAGCTAAAGATTTTTCTGTCTTGGGAACATAAGTAATTTGCTTTGACAATATAGATTGACCACAAATAGTTTTATACATTTTGTTGAATTCTTTGTTAAAATGACTAAATAAATCACTTTTCTTTTTTTCTCCTTAACAGCAGACATTGTGTTGGTCAGCTATAGATAGCTTTCTATATTGTTAATGAGAATTCTCCTATACTTTCTGAAGCTTTGGAGATGATGGCATTAGTTCAAAATGTGAAGTGTAAAATTTGTAGTCTGAATCCTAGTACATCATGTGTGGTAATATCTTTTGAGATTATCTGCAGTCGTTTATAATCTGGGCATTTTATATGTCTGTTCAAATACGTAGCACTTACTTTTCAATGATAAAGCCTTTATTAGATCCTTTTTTTTGCATAGCTAATTATAGACGTCTCTTTAAACATTTATTTTAGTTAAGGCTGCCAAGAAATGGGTGACCTTTAACTGCAGGGCTTTTTGGCTAAATACAGGGAAGTCTGTCTTCTACCAGACATGAAGCTTTTATCCATATTCCATCTGAATCACACTACAGTAGCATTTGACAACCTGATATATGATGTTTGTGCCACAAATCATTTTGCACTTCTGACTCGTTTGGTAAATGGTCAGCTTGTAGCTTGCAATGGTAGAGCTCATTTAACTGCATTATTTCAGTGTGGCAGCCTAACTTATCAAATCAGCTTTGTCTGTGACAAGGTAAGGGTTGTTTAATATGACAAAAAAAAAGAAAAAGTAAAATAAGAGAGAGAGAGAGTAGTCCAATTGCCATAATTTGCCAGTGTTGTATGTACCCATGTCTGTGGTCAAGTTTGTTTCGGGGTCCATTTCATTCATCGACTCTTCTTTGAGAGATTTTCACAATGGTGGTAGTTATGCTTTCCAATTACTTCTTTAGTAGGAAAATTGAGCTTTGGTTATAATTATAATTATATTGCTGTACTGGTTATTAGGTTTTAGGAGGGTTGTGGGTGGCTCTTCATTAATTGAGTTAATTTTGTTTAAAGCTGTGCATGATTAAAAACATTACTATAGCCATTCTTTTTAGTACTTTTCTTATTTTTAATAAACTTCATGTCAGAAATGTAAGCTAAGTCAATCGTCTTTATTTAAAGACTGATAGCTAAGTTTGAGTGCCACTTCACACTATCTGGTTATCATTGTTTTTCACAGAGGGTGTGAGTCTATCTCACAAACTTTGTCAGCCGTGTGCTTGTACTTGGATAGTTAATTGTTTTACTCACTGCTGTCACAAGAAATATTTTGCTTGATGTATTTGGTGCCTGCTTTGGATCACTACACTAGTGTCATTTTATTTATCAAATATATGTTTAATTTAGGATACATATTTACACAAGCATAGACTGTAGAATTCAGGTCAGCATTTGGTTAAGGAAGGGCTTACATTTGTTACTGTTATATCTTGCTTTACTTAGAGTGAGTTAGACATAGTTATATAGCACACAGTGCATGAGATAATAACACTGCCATTAAATGGATGCTTCTCTGGCTGCATATAAATTAAAAAAAAGAATGGCATTCATTAAAGATCATTAATTATCAAGATATTATGCAATTCTTTCAATATGACAGATTTGGTATTTTGTTAGGTGAACTGGTAGCACATTCATTTTAGTTCATTTGGTCCTTGGTTTCATTTCAGGAAAGGATAATTTTAACTTAGAATATTATTTACAATAACTTGGTGTGGGCATCACAGGATTTCCCCACTGCTGGTATGGTTTGATAACAGGGGCACTCATCATTGAGAATGGACTTTTCCAAGCTCTACCATTATTGAATTACTTTCTAATTATTAGGGAAGACCATTGTTTCAGAGATGGATTATTTTGTTTGTGGTATGATGAAAAGTTTAGGATGCTTAAGGATTAATAAGTACCCCACCTGGGATGAGCAACACACTGGTTCTTGGTTTGGGGGTAATGATTGATTGATAGGCCAAGGGCACTTTTCGGTAACAGTGAAAATCAAGTAGGCTGAACTGTAACGCATGCTGGACATTTAGCACTAGTGATTCCTGATGGCACTCATAGATTTGTACATTTTTGATCTCACTGCAGGGGAAGGCATATAACTGTTCACTGCTGGCTTAAGTATGGCAGCATAAGTCATAACATTGCCATTTAAAAAGAGAGAATGCCATGGGGTAAATCAGATTCAGTAGCAGAAAGTGACCATCCCATATTCTAATCTGCCAAGAGACGAAACTCCTTTCAGGGTTTCCAGTGCTCTCACGTGCCACTCCCATTAAGACTAAGGTGCTTGATTTTTAAATAACTATTCTGACCACCAAATCAAGGTGAAATTAGTACAATGTTTCTCTTCATGGTTCCCATCAAATCTAAGGCCACTTCCAATGCTGTAGTCTGCAAGAATTTAAATTCCATTACAGAAAATCGGGCAATTATAAAAGATTTATTGTAGAAGGTGATTGAAGAAGGGCAAATTACTTGTTCCTTCTATTCACCCCCATTTGAAGTTTTTAGGGTCTAATTACTAGGCTTGGTAATAAAAAGAAAGAAAAAGAGAGTTTTGACTAATTCACCATCTTTCTTACTCAAATGGGTTATCATTCAATGATGTAATCTGTAAGCAGGATGTTAGACTTCAATATTTCTCCTATGTTTACATCATGCATATCCTTTAACAGTTTAAAGATACCTTTTTGCCAAAAATAGATGTGGAATCAACATTTTGACTTGTCCCAATATTGTGCCTCTTCACCTCTTACAGCAAGAAACTGGGACAAAGCCTAAAATAACATGGGGATAAAGGCCCAAAAATAGGGACAGACTTTAAATATTGCCTTCATAAACTTAGAAAGTAATTAGAAGAACAGAAGTTGTGTTAACATGCATTTTCTGAAGGAAACAAAGTCAGAAACTAAAATATATATCATTATTTAGTATCCTCAGTAATTTGCCATTAAACCAACAGACCAAATATATGGGGCAATAGTCTGGACAGTTGAGAGTTATGTCCCTTATCACCTGCATGTATACATCTGGGTTTTTACTATTTGACCTGGTCAGGTATATAGGGATGTAGTGGCACGCATCAATTTCAAAAAATGTAGTGCAGCCTGGCAATGGTGTTGGGAGCAAAGGTCCCTTTGTCAGCTTGCAGTCCACTATTTTAATGATTTTGTGATCGGAGGTGAAGGGGTGCAAGGCAAAAGAAAATGGTGTGGTGTCCTTTAAGGAGCTATATCACAAGACTGGAGTACTTTTAGCTCAAGAGCCTCTTACATTTCCATGCCTTCAAGCTGATGTCTGGACATGTTGGAAATTTTCAGCTTGTGCATCAAATTATTTTTGTTAGCTAAAAAAAGTGAATGTTAACCAAGTGATGGAACTGAGTAGCCTGATAAATTTTCCATGGACTATTTCCAGATCATTAACTAACCTGCAGACCAGCTATGAGAAAAAAAATCACAGGGTCAGAGTTACAAGGAAAGTCAAATCATATCTCTAATTGCAGCCCTTAATTCTGGCTGATTTCAAAGGCGGATCTTTTTGGTAGTATAAGTGAGTGACAAATGATTCATTGCAATTGTTCATTGATGCATCTGGGGGTTATGAATGACAGCTTACTTTAAAGAGCAGTAGTTTACTGCTCCTTGGCCCCCAACTTGGTTTGCTGAAAAAAGGACATTACTTTTCCAGAATGAATACCCATCTAGGTGTTTATGCAGAAGAAGATTGGTAAATGGGTAAGTTGGCTGGTCCACAGATCATTTTTGAACCATGAATTTTGTCTCTTAAGCAAGATTATAGAATTTAATGAAACCAGTAATTCAAGTTTAACCATACAGTCAGTGAAGAAATACAAAGTTTCATATGTAATAAATTATATCCTCTGCTCTAATAGAATACGATTTGGAGCAGTATTGTTTAGGCAGAAGCAGCCCTATGTAAAATCTCATTTATAAGTATGCAGTAGTGGATGACTACATTTTGCAGCAGCCCTATGTAAAATCGCATTTATAAGTATGCAGTAGTGGATGACTACATTTTGCAGCAGCCCTATGTAAAATCGCATTTATAAGTATGTAGTAGTGGATGACTACATTTTGCAGCAGCCCTATGTAAAATCACATTTATAAGTATGTAGTAGTGGATGACTACATTTTGCAGCAGCCCTATGTAAAATCACATTTATAAGTATGCAGTAGTGGATGACTACATTTTGCAGCAGCCCTATGTAAAATCTCATTTATAAGTATGCAGTAGTGGATGACTACATTTTGCAGCAGCCCTATGTAAAATCTCATTTAAAAGTATGCAGTAGTGGATGACTACATTTTGCAGCAGCCCTATGTAAAATCACATTTATAAGTACGCAGTAGTGGATGACTACATTTTGCTGCTATGCAGTTGCAACTGACATTTCCCAGCCAACCCTACATTATAGGAACATAAACAAGATTAGATTCTACTGTGTTACTTATATACAACAGCCAGTGCTGTTACAACAGCTGCATCCTAACTACTGCCATAAGCACCTCAGGGTAGTTCTTACAGCAGTGCAAATCAATATAGCCTGTAATATATACTTCCTTCAGATCAGTCAAAAAATGCAGCTAAAATGAGATGCTAATGAGAAGAATAAGCAATAATAAGGAATATGGAAAATGCAATGCATTTAATGTTTGAATTACACTGCACATTACAGTGTGCAGGTGCTCGCAACACAGAGCTGCATGACAACAGGAACGATGTGCATAGAGTGCTTATTTAGGACATCACATGTCACTTCAAATATAACATTCAGTTTATAGAAGCTGGAAAAGAAAGTCATTTAATGCTTGATCATCTGACTTACCAGTGTGAAATGTTGACGAGAAGCATGATACACTTGTTAAAAGACAATGATTTGTTTCATAATTCTGAAATTTTGTATTTGTTGGTCCTGGATGTCTACCATGATGTTTAAGGGGGGTGCCTCACATATATTTTGTTCATTCCTCAAGGAAATTTGCAACATCACTAAAGGATGAAACTGCAAAGGAATTGCCAAGTCTGATAGAGTCTAGTGGCCGGGGGAATACCATGTTTGTTATGGTTAAAAATAGTGAGATTAATGTACAGCTAAAACTGCAAAGGGTGATGGTTACTGTGGTTAAACCCAATAAAATCTATATATACTTGGAACTGCAAGACTTGAATAATCAAATCAATAAAAATATTATCCCCTTTGCAGCACAGAAGAAAATGACAATGAATGCAAAATGAAAACTTCTTTTCTGAAATGCACTGGGATGCTGATCAGGAATTTTAGTAAAATACAAAAGAAGAAAAGAGCTACATGTTGTGTAGTGTTTGTAAGCCACAGATTTATGAGCTTCATGTTGTGTACTCTTTGTAAGCCACAGATTTATGAGCTTCATGTTGTGTACTGTTTGTAAGCCACAGATTTATGAGCTTCATGTTGTGTACTGTTTCTAAGTCACAGATTTGTGAGCTACATGTTGTGTACTGTTTGTAAGCCTTAGATTTATGAGCTACATGTTGTATACTGTTTGTAAGCCACAGATTTATGAGCTTCATGTTGTATACTGTTTCTAAGTCACAGATTTGTGAGCTACATGTTGTGTACTGTTTGTAAGCCACAGATTTATGAGCTACTTGTCGTGTACTGTTTATAAGCCTTAGATTTATGAGCTACATGTTGTGTACTGTTTGTAAGCCTTAGATTTATGAGCTACATGTTGTGTACTGTTTGTAAGCCACAGATTAATGAGCTTCATGTTGTGCACTGTTTGTAAGCCTTAGATTTATGAGCTACATGTTGTGTACTGTTTGTAAGCCACAGATTTATGAGCTACATGTTGTGCACTGTTTGTAAGCCTTAGATTTATGAGCTACATGTTGTGTACTGTTTGTAAGCCACAGATTAATGAGCTTCATGTTGTGTACTGTTTGTAAGCCACAGATTTATGAGCTACATGTTGTGTACTGTTTGTAAGCCACAGATTTATGAGCTACATGTTGTGCACTGTTTGTAAGCCTTAGATTTATGAGCTACATGCTGTGTACTGTTTGTAAGTCACAGATTAATGAGCTTCATGTTGTGTACTGTTTCTAAGTCATAGATTTGTGAGCTACATGTTGTGTACTGTTTGTAAGCCACAGATTTATGAGCTACATGTTGTGCACTGTTTGTAAGTCACAGATTTGTGAGCTACATGTTGTGTACTGTTTGTAAGCCACAGATTTATGAGCTTCATGTTGTATACTATTTGTAAGCCACAGATTTATGAGCTACATGTGTATTGTTTGTAAGCCACAGATTTATGAGCTTCATGTTTTATACTATTTGTAAGCCACAGATGTATGAGCTACATGTTGTATACTGTTTGTAAGCCATGGATTTATGAGCTACATGTTGTGTACTGTTTACAAGCCACAGATTTATGACCTACATGTTGTGTACTGTTTGTAAACCACAGATTTGTTCTGTTATCTTTTGGGATTTCCTCTTCACAGAAGCATTTTGTAGACTATAGCACAGGTGATATTAAGAGCTTAATGATGTTGTTAATATCACTGACAGTATTCTGGTGTGGGGACAGTCCACAGAAGGACATCATCATTTTCTAAATTGCTTACAGAATATAGACAGACAATATAACATCAAACTGAAAAAGAACAAATGAAATTATAGAACTACAGAGCTAAGGTATTTGTACTATGGCTTGATTTCAGGCAGCTACGAAATGGGATCCTGTGGTGTATATGCCCAGGGTAGTCACTAAGTGTCAGAACACATAGGCACAGATTAGAAAGCATCTGCCTCTGATTATGTGTTGCTGCTAGATGCTTCATTAGTAAAAGGATGGAAAGTAGTTGAAGTGGACACAAGTTTACTCATTACAGAGTAACTTGAAGTTGTCATTGCAGAATACATCAGTATGGTTGAGAAGAATGTTGTTATAGTGCAGAGATTTAATCTGAAATGAATTACAGACTAAGAAATCAAATATATATATAACAGATACGTTGAGCCATTCACATACAAAAAGAGAAGGTGATGATCTTTTACAAATGAATTGAAGTCAACTTGATTAACCCTGTGTTATTCGTAACTACAAGGATGCTCAGAGAATTTCAAAGAAGTATTAAACAACATCCAGAAATCAGACAAGTGGAGTTACTGTCAGAGCTTGGGATGAGAAGAATAAAGGTATTTGTAAGGAAATTTGGCCTTGTTTGTTTATTTATAAAGAATGTATGTTGCAACTCCCTTGTTGTATAAATCATACCAGTTAATTGAGAAAAGTGTGATGTTTTATTTTGCCTTGGTAAGTGAACACAGATTGAGCATATATTGCTGTAGTTTGCTATGCATAACTCATTTCAGAAATCATCCAATTGATCCAATGGCATAATCTTTATTTCCAAGGAGACCACAATCCGAGGTTATGTAGAGATTCCTCATGAAGATGGCATATACCGAATATGTGCTGAATATTATTTGAACTTTCCATAAATGGCTAAATTGGATCAGACTACTGATCAGGATGCCATTAGTGTACTGAAGTCTGTATTTATATAGCAATCTATTTGTGATATTGCTAAGTCAGACAATGGTAGTCAATATCATGCAACCTTTACAGTTCTTTTTTTCCAGAGAAAAGGAGTTCCAATAGCTTACATCGAACTAGATTACATACAAATGAAAGGCAAAACTGTGAAAACTATTTTGTATATATATATATATATATATATATATATATATATATATATATATATATAGGGTCTATTTTAGATTGACAAAAGTCAAAATGTCTAATGCTCACATGAGCGTAAATGCAGGAAGTCGACGTTTATTTTTTTTTGGATCTCAGTACAGTGAGGATCG